>NW_010119240.1:0-33239 GCF_000699245.1 Pterocles gutturalis | reverse complement strand
TTCCTGCTGCAGGAAGCTTAAACTTCCTGGTAAGAGTTGCTGTATTTCTTCTTCTGAGACACTCATGTCATGAAATGTTATATGCTGTGTAATGAAGTAATTATGCCATGCTGTGATAGTGGAATAAGCAATAAAAAGCAGGTTTGTATTTTTATTTTTATTTTTAAAACGATACACCATTTTAAGATAAAATCCTAAATGAAGGAATTAAGAAAGTCTGTGTTCTATATCCGTACGCACAGGATTTGAGGAAGGTTGACTAGGTTGATCAACACTTCAGAAGGTACAGTAAAAAATGATAAAGGGTCCTAGAAAAAGTAGGAAAAGCAGGTCAAGATGATTGCAAACCTTCAGCCTTTTTAAACAAAATGTTGCTTGTGTTTGTTCCGAGGAATTTTTTGGTTTGGGGTTTTTTTTTGTTGTTTGGGAGTTTTTTATTTGTGGTGTTCAGTATTATTTTGTTTGGTTTTGTTTATTTATTTTTAAAAATATGTCTAGGTCTGCAGAAATTCATTCTGTTAAAAACTTTCAATTACAGATATTTTTGCTGCATGGACTACGCTGCACTCATCTCAAATCTTGAAATTGTTTCTCTATATCGGGGTTTTATGTAGAACAACATAAAGAACTTAGATGATTCCTGCCTGTTTCACACTTCTCTTGCAGGTTGTTTCTCACATGAATAGAGGTCATTTATTTTAAATTCAAGTTGTAAATACTGGTAACATCAAAACAGATCATGGAAGGATCCAATTTTCATGGAGAATAGAATACTTGCTATAATATCTATAAATAACAAATCTGAAGTTTCCATCACTTTTTAAAGGAGAGCTTTAGACTTCCAATTACATGCATGATAAAAACATCCTTTTTTGACACAGTGCATATTGAGGAATTCTTCTTTATAAGTACACATGCATACTCAAGTCTTTGAAAGACTTCTATGCCTTGTGGATTCTACTATCTCAAGAAATAGTAATCGGTATGACTTCATTTTGTTTGTACAGATCTGAAGAGGAATGATTACACACCTGACAAGATCATATTTCCTCAGGATGATTCCCCTGAATTGACAATTCAGCCTGGAAGCTGCACCAAAGAATCCGATTCAGCTAATTCTATTCGTCTGATGCTCTAATGATGCGACCAAATCAGTGGCTTCATCCAAACTTCATGGAATGTCACAAAGTTGTCACTTATCTTTCCTTCAGAAATTAGAAGAAGGATATGTCAAAACAAGGATGGGTGTCTTATAAGTGGAATTTTGTCTGGTCCATAGTCTGAGGACCTAACAACTTGTGATACCTACAGAGAACAGCTTGGTGGCTCATCATTTTAAAGGTTGAATAATGACAAGTATTTAAGATACGTTTTTAAAAGGTCTTTTTAGCAGAAGGTGGGGTTTTTTTTGTTTGGGTTTTTTTTTGTGTTCAGTGGAGGATTTTCTCTCTGTAGTCCTGTGGTGTGCAATATGCCTTCAACCAAAAGGATTTTGGTAGTTGATGTTTTAAGGTAAAGCATTTGTCTGTTTGGCAGCTGTCTTACTGTCGATCAGCAAAAGACAGGAGAAAGCACCTACCTCTGTAATGCCAGAGTATTCTTTGAGTGTTTTTGGAAGTGTTCCACTAATGTTTTCTCACCAGATGTCTTTTAGTCTGGCTTTTTGAAGAGGACAGAGCCAAATGAGGTGTGTGTATGATGCCAGTAGGCTGAGGCTGAAGGTAGGAACTTGATCTGTTCCAATAGAGAGAGAATCTCCTGAATCAGGATTCAGCTTCATGGCTGTAAAGCTGGGGGTTTTGGTGGAATAAAGCCCTAATTGTGCATAATGAAATTTATTGTTTTATACATTTCAATTTTATCAAGTCACCATCAAATAGTAACAAAGCCATGAGAGACTGGTATAATCGTATTTAATAGATGAAATAGTATGTACTGGTCCAAATAAGTTGCCTTGTAAGAACAAAAGTTGGAAGTGCTTTTCCTCGTACGTAGTGACTGCTTCAGAAGTTATGCCTTCCAAAGATCTCGTAAAACCAGTATATCAAAACCGAATGTACACGTAACTTTCAAATGTATTTAAAATTGTGTAGAAAACATCTTTAATGTTATGTTATTTGTGGTACTTATTTAAGAGAGACTAGGGTTGGATAAGCATTATGTAAAGTACGGGAGATTGCAATGCACCTTCATGCCAATAAAATGTAATTTAACTGTCCCAAATATTGTTGAGCATTCAGCAAGAAAAAACTCTTGTCCAACTGAAGTTTCATGCTGCGAATTTTTTTTTGTTACATAGGTACTAATTTGTAATTTTTAATTAAAAGGGCAGTATATAGCTCTATAAATTTTTTATTCTGTAGTGTATCTTATAGATACAGACCTAAGGCACGAACACAATAGCTGTTTAAATGGTGTTTTATGTTCGATGGGGAAAGGTAAAATGTTATAAGGATATAATACTGTATACATTTTGTATATCATTAAATCTTTAAAGAATCTAAAATAAATTTATTCTTGTTTACAGACTTCTGTCTGTCTTGGTCTGAAAGGTTATTTGGGTGAATTTAAGTAACTCTGTGCAGAAAAGTAGAATTTGCCATGCTGGATCAAAGCAGCTGGCCGCCTTTGGGGTATCTCAGCTGTGGCTAACATCAGAAACTCGGGCGTCAGGGAAGTGAAAACTCTCGTAGTAGACAAACATATGTGATGGGGTTAATGAGTAAATGGGACAAAAATATCTTAAAGCTGATGCCTGACTGCATCCCCTGCTGTTCCTGTGAGTTGATGGGCAGTTGTTCAAGATGTGCTTATACTTTTTAATGCTATGTTCTTAGCCAAATAACAGCAACAGTCAATCTGCAAAGGAGGCTGGCTCTTCAAACTGGGAAGGATTTCTAGAGGAGCCTCAGGTGTTGTGAAAACAGGACCAAGTTCAGTGTATGAAACAGGAAAACTGTTTTGGGAAAATTCTAAGTAGAAGTTAGGAAACTTTGTTTCCTGACATACTTAATGCACAGTTAATTTTTACAACCATGATACCTGTCTTCAGTAGTTTTGCCTGTGCCATGTTTCTTAACAAAATAAATAGATGTGGCTTTTGTGTGGTGGGTGTGTGAGTGGGGAGGGTCCCCTCTGCTCAGTGTTGCAGTGACTGGGGCCTGAAGCCTTTCCAAAACCAAAAGGGACAAATAGGGCTGGGGCATGTATGTAAGACTTGGAGTGGTTAACGCCATGCGTATTTCTGTACATCTTCCTGGCATGGCTACTAGCTTGCTCTCGACACACCTAGAATTGTATGAGAAGCCTATGCCTAAATTGAGGGGAAAATTATGACTTTCACGAGTTATCTTCATTACACTGTCAGAAAAGTCATAAATCTAAGTATCCTTCACAGAAGGCATTGGAAAAGTGTGGTGGTAAAGAAAAAAAAAAAAATTGGTTTGAAGAAGTAGCCTGGCCTTGTGAGGATAATACCGTGTCCTGTTGATGTCAGGCTGCAGGAACATGAAGGTTACCCCATGTAATTTAATTTGGTTGAGAACATCAAGTGTCACTCCTCTGCTGAAACTCTTGAAGTGCTCTATGAACAGGGAAGGGTTGTGATCCTTCACCTTTTAAATTTCTGTTAGATTACTGAAGCGGAGGAAAGTAGAAGCAGCGCTGGAACTTTTGTTATCTCTCCAAAACCAAAATGTCAGCATATCTTGTTAGAGCCTAGTTTTTAAATACAGGGATACTAATTCAAACCTTCTCTATTTTTAGTAAAAATCTGAAATGCTCCAGTGACTTGCCTCCTAAAAAGGTATTTAGAGAATATCTCTCTTAGGGAAATAGGTAAGCTACATTATTTTCCTTGACAGATAGTTTTGATTCCCTACCCACCTTCCTCAGGATATTTTTATTAGAACAAAAACCATTGAATAACAGATGACACGGAATAGTATGTACTTGTAGACTAGTGTTGGTTGCTTATGTAATGTCTGTTTTAAAATGCACTGTAATTTACTTCAGCATCAATAGTTCTTTATACAAAAACCCCAAATATATGAGTGCACTAATTTAATCTTGTAATTAATCCAGCAAATTCAGCATTGCTGACTGCTTTCTTGCAGTATTTAGGTGCTGGAACATTTCAGAGAAAACCAATCCCAAATACATTGTGGCAAAATACACAAAGGTGAGTCTCCTGGGGAGCTGGTTTCCTAGCTGCTGCTCAGCAGCGCTGTGATTCAGAAGAGACTTGGCTTGTAAGCCTGTGGCAGGGATTTCCTTAATTTTTATTCTTTGTGGTTGCATCTCACTTAACGCCCCAACACATAACGCTGCAAGAATTTGGAGGGAGGAAAAGACTGCATCTGAAAGCTTGGTAGTAACAGTTCATGTTGAATGTTCCTAAAAGATCAATTGGGGGGAAAAACCCCACATTTAAAAAAAAAAAATGTAACAATGCTTCTAAAATTCTAAAATTCACTTCTGATGATTTAATCTTTCTTGTTACAATTAGACCTTCTCCTTGCAAGTAATCCATTTGGTGGTGAGGGTAAGTTAATTCTCAGTGCCTGAGTTTGCAGTAGCACTGATGCAGGTTTGTGTATCATGTCATGTTAAAGTTGTAAATCAAGGTCTTCATTCAGATTCCACAAAAAGTAGGAATAAGCATATGTTTTTGCCTTCTTGAATGATGAATGCTGGTATTACTGATTTTAGTACTAAGAGTAAAATTTAGCTACATGGATTTATAGTCTTTTTAAAATACTCTATATTTAATGGTTTCAGTGATTTGTAGTTTTCAGTACAAATTGTGTTCTACCTGCGTGACAGCTCTTATTGTTTCCCAATAAAGGTTTCAAAAAGTGGTTTTTAATGCTGTCATCAGCCTGTATATGGCCGTAGTAGTTGCTTTTCAGTATGTTTCGTCAAGCTATCTTCCTTCTTTAATGTGTTCCCCTCTGCAGGAAGGCAAGGACTTTTGGTAAGAATGTTTTTAAGAATTAGTAGAAGTTGAAACAGCTCTTGTTAATGCTGCCAACTGCTAAATAGTTTGCAGTGTTATTGTTCCCTGTCCTGTATAAGAAAAACAAATTACTTGGTTCCTTCCTTCTATCTACTGTTCTCAGCATGTTTTACAACACATCTTATTTGCTGCTCTTGCTCTAAAGAAATAGTTGGCTGTGCTCATACTTGTCACTAATGGAGTGGAATCAAGATACAAGTCCTTTGTATCAGCTATGGTGGGGCTGGAATTTAAGTGCATCAAATGGCT
This sequence comes from Pterocles gutturalis, assembly GCF_000699245.1. Classification (NCBI taxonomy): domain Eukaryota; kingdom Metazoa; phylum Chordata; class Aves; order Pterocliformes; family Pteroclidae; genus Pterocles; species Pterocles gutturalis. The sequence continues at coordinate 27,973 of NW_010119240.1, read as the reverse complement.
CCAGAAGCTGCTGTGGTTGTGTGCACTTGCACATCACTGTAAACATAAAGCTCGTGAACGTTTTGTAGCTGCTAAGCCTTTGGGGGTTGTAATTTATTTTTGTGCATTTGGTTTTTTTTAGAGCAGATGGTGAGAATGCTTAGTCCAGTAGCAGGAGCTTGCCAAGAAGATGAAGGAGCAAGTTCCTGAGGTGGAGATTCCAGATGAAGTGGGCAGGAAAGGTAAGATATGCTGGGGGCACAGGGCTAATTACTGTTTCATTAGTAGTAATGAAATGCATCTCAGTATTATTTAACTATGCAGCAGGGCGAAGACATGTCATCATGGGTTGTTGGACTACACTGGAAGTTATAAAAAAAAAAAAAAATTCTAGCCAGTGGTTTTCCTTGTTTGTGCCATGTTGCTAGAGTGTTGGTTTTGTGCTATGTATGAGACAGAGATAGTGTATATCACTAGGAGTAGTAGAAGTGGAAACTAAGCCCCAACAATTGCTGAGGGGTGTTGCACAGCAGGAAGAGGAGGATTAAGACAAATTGATTTTTGAACAGAACCTGAAAAACTCTTTCTTGCAGGGAGCTTTGAAGTCAAGAAAAATGGCAAGCTGATTATTTTCTGAGATTGAAACTTCAGGCTTTCCCTTTTAAGAAGATGTCAGTAATGACCATTGCAGCCAGCGGCAGCCTTCTCTCATCTTGTTTCCACAAAAGTGCAATTAACTGCTAACAAAAGCTGCCCTTGGAAGGTGAAGCTGGGCCGGAGGAAGCTTTCTTGTCCCTCACACCCTTGCTGCAACTGAGCAGATCTGTTGCAGAAATTTGCTGGAGTTCTGTTTCTTCGAGTCAGATGTTTGTGGCCGTTCCTCTGCTGTAGCCTTAGCTCAGCCTTTCCCTAAGTTTGCTGAAACTCTGCCCAGTGGAATCGGTGGGTGCCTGTTGCTTCCCAAGGTTGCTTTGGGTGGTGTGTAGGAAGGAGATAGAGGCAGGTCGGGCCAGGCGCATTCCCCTGGCTGAGAACCGGCGGAACAGATGACATCACAAAGCGGTGGGGCCAGGGGCGCCCGGGGCTGGGCTGTGCAGTAGCAGGCTAGTCATGCCATGAAACGGGCCGGAAGAGGTGATGGTGAAGAAAAGAAGGCAAGAGCCACCTCCCTGAGCTGGGCAAGCACAGGCTCCCTGCAAGGCTGCCGGTGGCTTCCCCGCCACCTCCCATCCCTGACAGTCCCAACGTGTTTTCTCCTCCAAGCTAACGTTTCTCAGCGATGGCTATAAAAGATGGAATTAAGTGGTATCATAGGAGACTGGTCTGTAGGTAGAGCTGTTTGGAAATGTTGGCTCTGCTGTTATTGAAATTTAAAAGGAAACAGTTCTGTAATTGTTTTGTAGCTATTAAATGATAGAAAGTGGCTGTCGGCCTGGGAGGTCTCCAGAAAGGGGAACTTGGGCACGTGTTGTTGAGCTGAAGGGAAAGAAATGGCTCTGCTTGTTCTGCCAAGATTGTTGAGGTTTTAGAATTTTCTCTCTTTCTGCATCAGAATACAATTATCAGCCTTTAAATTCAAGGAAGGCAACACCAGTGAGCACATCTGAGTTGTGCAGGGTCTGTGTTCAGACCTCTCTTCTGCCTAGTTGGGGATGGGGACAGTTTGGTCCCGGACTTACAGACTTGTGCAGCAAGAAAAAAAACTACTAAAATTTTCTTACATGAATTAAGTAACATTTTATGGAAAAAGTCTAAAGAGCAACCTGTTTATAGTAGCACATGAAAGGCAATCTATGCTTTTAGAAAATATCTAAGTACCAAACTACTGAGCAAATTAAATATAATTTGCGTTCTGTAGGAAGAAAGGCTTAATATAGCTATTTACAGCTGGTTATAGGTTTTGAGTAATTGTGTATGGAGTCAAAAGACTGAATGGAATTTTAGGAGTAACTATAAAGCCCCAGACCTTTAAACAATACCTCTTAATGATGTATCTCACCATACTGGGAAGAGCTTAGTGTGGGAGATGGAGAGTCTTTACGACTGTATTACCTTGATGAAAGTAAATGTGAATGTGACTTGTAAAGAAGTTTCCTGAAACAGCAGGAAATGTCTCCTTAAAACAGTACTGCTTTCTAAAAAACATAAAGAACATCATTGTAGCATTTTAGATTTCCATTGTTGTGGGTGGGTTTGGTTTGGTTTTTTTTCCCCAGTAAGTGTAAGCATGACTCCATTTGCTTGGAAAGTGTGAAGCACTCCTGCAATGAACTGATGGAGGAGCTGAACAGCCAGTGCCCGGGGCTCACCGGCCTGAGGAATCTGGGCAACACGTGCTACATGAACACAATTTTGCAGTGCCTCTGCAGCCTGCCGCCACTCGTGGAGTATTTCCTCTCAGAAAAGTATAAAGCAGCTCTACACAAGTAAGTTGCGTTATTCACGCTATTTGTATTTTTCTGCTTGGCATTGCCATTTTCCTTCCAAAGGATACGTCTTGCCAGGAGAATGTCCCAGGCAGCCACCTGCCAGCTCCCCACCCAGCAGTTAGAGTCACACTGGCCACAAGCTGGTTTCCTCCCCCTTCCTCTGAGACCCCGAGGCATTTGCCCTTCCTGTGTACCTTAAGCATTATACTTTTTTTGTCATGTTGGTGGCAATACCAGTTATTGTCATTGCTGTCTCAATGATGATTCCTACTATGTTCCAGTATTTGCAGAGTCCCTCAAAACAAATGATGGGCTGTCAGAGCCATACTGTACCTGCACGTATTTTCTAAGTTTAGGTATTACGCTCCTATTGGAAGGTGGAGCCATCATCTTTTCATACTTGACCTGAAACTGATGCTTATTTTTTCCAAGGGAGAATGGTGACTCCGCGGCTGCCTTTGGCCGTTTGCTGTCTGACATGTGGCTTGGAGAGTTCGACTGTGTTTCCCCAGAGGTTTTTCATTCAGTACTTGCGAAGAGGTACCCAACTTTTCGCAAGAGGACGCAGCAGGATGCACAGGAGTTTCTGATCTGTGTGCTGAATGAGCTCCATGAGGCTCTCAAGAAGGTAAGAGCCCATCTGTGGTGTTATGGGGACTGTAGCTGTTTCCTCTTTGCATTTCGTGATCTAGTGTTTAATGTAATAATCGCCTGTCCTACTCTTCTGAACTACATGATGCAGCTGCTAGAAACTGTCACTTTCTTCCTTTGTTTCATACCCACATACACACAATAATTCATTTGCTTCCTGTCTAATGGCGCATCAAATTGCAGCTCCCCTCTAAATGATAATGCTGGCTGTAGCTCCCTTATCCTCACCTCTGCTTCTCCTTGCTCCTTCCGTGGTTTACATTCTCCCTTTTGTTCATCTGCCTGAAATCTTCATGTCTGCCATGCCCCATGTCTGCCTTTCTGTTCTTCAGAGCCACTGATAAAGAGCTTGTCTAGCAATTAAGTCACTCCTGTCTAATGCCCAGAGTATTGTATTTCTGTTTAATTTATCTCAGAAGAGGAATTTAGCTCACCCTGCATGTATGAAACATCAAGTAAAGTAATAGCATTGTGGAGCCAAGTGCTGTGACAAGACTACCCCCAAGCCTACACAGGCAGCGGGCAGCGACCAGTAAAACCCAGTGAAGGCAATTCTGAAACAGCTGGGTACCTACTTTTTTGGGTTTTGTTTTTTTCTTCTATATAGTCAAGCCAAAGAAGGTGCAAAACCAGTGCAAAAGCAAGTGGAGGGAGTGTCAGCGAAACCTCTATTATCACCCAGTTATTTGAGGGACAGCTGAGTTACGATATCACCTGTCAGGAATGCAGGACCACCACCAGCAGACCCGAGACCTTCACTGTTCTTTCCCTGCCCATCCCTTCTAGGAGCACATGCTCTCTGCAGGTATGACTTCTGGTACATTCCTTTTTTGCTGGCTTCTGGTTCATGTGGGGAGAGGTGGCTCAGATTAATTCATGTTATTTAAAAGACGCAGGGTTTTAGTTACTTTGGTTTGCTGGGCACTAATGGACAGTCTTTGAACTGGTCCGAAGAGACGTGGAGTTTCTGTGCTGGCTTCTGGGGCGTGGAGGCCGGTAAGGTTATGGGAGCAACGCTCCTGAGTTGCCATGGGATGAGGAATATTGCTCAACAGCAACGCCGAGGGTTTCTGTCTCTCAAAGTATTTCCTCAGCTGAGGCGGAAAAACAGAGCCAATGTTGGCTGCTTCGTGTTCCAAGTTTGTTGGTAATGGTGTCAGCCTTGCTACGTCATGCTTCGATTACGGAGAGAGCTCCAGAGTATGGCAAACCCTTCTCCTACCTTGCTTAGGATCTTGAGGGGTGGAGATCTGTTTCATCAAATGTTTGGGGTTTTTGCTTGTTTGTTTGTTTTTTGACAGGATTGTCTCAAGTGCTTCTTTCAGCAAGACACACTGACTTGGAACAACCAAATCCACTGTTCCTGGTGTGGAACTAAACGAGATGCTGCAGTGAAGGCCACCATAACCAAGGCACCACAGATCGTTATTTTTCACCTGAAGAGGTACAGTCTGTATGGGGAAGGACATGGCCCTTTCCTGGGATTTGTGCGACATGAAGGACAGTCACTTGCACTTGCAGAAAAGGAAAAACAGATCACTGCAAATGGGTGTTTAGGGTACTAGATGGGCAGTTACAGAGATTCACCTGTCAAACATGCAAGTTGCATTCCTGACATCTCAGACGCTGTGTTCTGCTTTACTCTGCACTCCAGCCCACCAAGCGTCACTCACTACATTTGGGATCTCTTCTCCAAACGGGAGAACAACTCCCCAGAGGAGTGACTGACTACGGAGCAGTTCAATGGCTCCCATGGCCAGACATCCCCGCGCATATGAGTTCCTGGGGCAAGCGGGAGAGCTTGTGACTTGGGTTCTCAGGGCAGGACTGAAACAGGGCATTTTGCTTGTCTTGCAGCGGAGACACTGTATCTTTGTTTAAGTCAGGTCTAAGCAACTGGGTCTACTAACCAGAGCAGCGTAGCAGCGTAAGAGCTCCCAATGAACAGACTTTACTAGCCACGCAGGGCCAGATGCCAGATTTAGTCTCAAGAATTTATTCTTACCGACTTCCTGCCTGTAAAGAAAATCACTCTGGGATGATTTGGCTTCCCAGAACTACATTATGTGATGTTAGTTTTTAATTTCCCTTTCAGCATCTGCTTTCCTTGACACGCTCAAATGAGCTGTCGTCACCAGCTGCAGCCCTTGGCCACATCATAAAATTTTCAAAGTATAGTGTTGTACTAAAAGTTACAGAAGCAAGATGGATGGAGCCTGGCAGGAAAGAAGAGCTGACAACAGTGCAGTCCAAAATGTTTAGGACACAGTGACAGTGATGCAGAGATTTAACTTCTGCCTGCTCTTGGCATGTGTCCATTTCTAATGGACAGAAGGATCAGGAAGCAAGAGCTTTGCTTTTCTTGGTGAACCTCTCTTGTGGGTTTAGCGCATTTTTCTGTCAGTTTACTGTAATACTTAACACATCTTTCTCTTTCAAAACGTGGGATAGTCATTATTTTTCCTTACCCCTAGGAAAGTCAGTTAAGCAACCACCACGCTGCAAGACAGAAGCTGAGTGTTACTTAAAATAGTTCAAAATCTTATTTCAGGTTTGAATGGCAAGGCAAGCACAGAAGGAAACTCTTGACTGACATCCGCTATCCCCTCAGCAACCTGGATCTCTCTCCTTACAGTTCCCCACTTTCCTGCAAGGATGCCAAGTACAGCTTGTGTGCTGTAGTGGTGAGCTTTGGTTTTTCTTTTCTATGTGTAATGCCCTGCCCCATGTAGCAGATGAAGCCTGTGTTCATTTGGCCTTTGTATATATGATTTACATGTGTCTTTCATGCACTTCTTTTAACCTGCCATGCCATAATCCAGTAACAGCATGTAACCAAAGCTGAGAGGATAAGTTCTCACCTCTCTCCTTCCCCCAGCCACATCCCAGCTTTAAAAAGCACACACTCCCAGCACACACCTGCCTGGAGCCTCCTCAGCCTTTTCAGCATAAACACGCAAGCTGATGCTGCATGGATCCTCTTCATAAATAAGGACCAAAGGGTCTCTTTTTCCATCACTTGCTGAAAGTGGGGCCCGCTGACAGTGACCTGTTCAGGGCTAACAGCTGGGTTACAAATTCAATATAACAAATAAAGAAGCATAATAATAATCTACTCTGTTTTAAAGCATTTATTTTAAGTAACGTTCCTCACTGTAGGCCAAAGGAGGTTAGAATCTTCTCTCCCCTCTTTTCCAAGTGCAGACACAACCCGATTGCCACTTCCTACCTTTGCCTGGCAGGAGAAAGCGCAAGCCTTCTGTTTTACCAGACTGTGTTGTTTGTTACAGAACCACGTTGGTTTTCTGGACGATGGCCACTACACGGCATTCTGCAAGCACTCGGTTACTGAAAACTGGTACAGCTTTGATGATGCGCAGATCACCAGGATCCCAGATTCCTCAGTGCAGACTGGCACAGCTTATCTCCTGTTCTACACCTGTCCAGACCTTCTCTGCACCCCTTAAAAACCTGCTAGCCCTGGAACCCAATCAGTGGCCAAGTCCTGTTCCATCAGTAAACTAGAGTATTTGCATTACCGAGCATCTGTTGTGGTCTTTGAGGAAGTCATTTCTAGAGAGAGGAGTCACAGCTTCCAGGCCTGTTAAGGAACGTGCATCCATCCGCTCCCTTTGTACAGGGTCTAACGGCTGTTTTCCATGACAAACCTCATCCATCCCGCAAAAGAACACAAAAGCTGAGCATATAGATGCACCTACCTGAAAATTCCTGTTTCTCTGTTGGTGAAGTTAATTATGTTGATTTAAGCTGCCCTTCAGAAACTGACAAATCCAGAGCAGGGAAAGGCACAAGATGCAACTAAAATGGTTCTCAACTAATCAGTTCTACCCAAAGCAATATTTTTTAATCTGAAGAACCTTTAAACTGCACGAATATGGTTCAGACTGTCATTATGTAGAATCCTGCCCATTACACAGCTAGTTGAGAATGAAAACACCAAACCCAAACATACATTTAACAGGATATATTTTTAAATCATTTCTTCATTAAGGTTTTTAATGCATGTGTACATGAAAATTTATATTAAAAAATTAAAAAGGAAAATCTTGTTTGTTTAGAATAACTCTGAAGTGCACAAATATTGACAAAAGCGAACAGGAAAAAAAACACAGCTCTGCCTTTTTATGAAGTAGTGCTGCAATTACTTAGAGCTGGCAAATAAACGCAGTCCTCTGAGATTTAGAGATTCTCACAAAAAGGACAACATTTTATTATATACATAGTTCTGATGTGCAAGTATGCAATCAATATGTACACTTACATTCCTAACTGTTTACATCATTCTATTCACAGTAGAATCAAGCTTTAGGTTAGAAATGTGAAAAGGCCATAACAGTGAAAGAAAAAAAAAAGATATGCCTTGGGATTTTAAGACATTTTTAACTACTTGTTAATAGATTTAAGATGACTAAGCTAGAATTTAATTTTGGAGCAGACTGAAAATAGAATTGTTTTTTAAATAAATGGTAATGCAAGTATGCTTTTCAAATGGTTTCACAGATGGCAGTATTACCACAAACATTTTTTAATCAGTCTTCTGTTTTTTAAGCATTACTACTGACCAGAAAGAGCTTACTTGCAGAAAAGCTGCTGCAACCATTCCCGTATCTGTAAGGAACTATTTTTGTCATAGGTTTGCATATTTATATGCATTCCCATACCTACTTTGCTCTCATAAAAAGAAGACCAGTTTTCTTAGCCCATGCTGCTTTACGTGGCCATATCCACTGCTCGCTGTTCGTAAGACGTGTAAAAGAGAATATATGCAGCTGAAGATTTCACAGATGATGCTGAGATCTCAGATACTTCATGGTCATCAAACTTAAACCAGCGTTGTTTTGAAGCATTTTTGCAGTAGGCTGTATAGTGCCCTCCATCCAACCCGCCATAATGATTCTGTAAACATAAAAAGAAAAGAATTAATGGCCTTTGAAACCTGCCATTTCCTCCTTGGCTAGGGAAATAAATAAATACCAATCATTCTTTTTTAGAATACAACTTAATCTACAACAGGTAGGCAGCCTGGAAACCTAGATGAATCACCGAGGCAAACCCAAGTCTTGGCATAAAGACCAGCTGAACTTTGCAATGTGACGTGGTTACTTACTGATACTGAGAACAGATTGTATCTCTTCAAGTTATTCTTTGGACCAATAACATACTGTGAAAGGTCAAGAGTTTCCAATGGGAAATCTACAGAAGTTTGAAGCTTTTGCTTCCATCTTCCATCGTAGGAAAATCTAGAGAATTAAAAAGCATCATTATAAGCTACAGGTTGTTCACAAGCTATCTAAGAATGTTAAAGATGGTTGTTTTCCCTGTTTTTAACCAGGACCTGATCTCAACTAAAGCTTCTGGCCCCCAGTTCTGTTAATGCTTGTGCATGTGTTTCTTAGCACCACTGAAGAGAGATTACTTGTGAAAGTGCTTTGTGAACTACAGCCTAAGAGAACAGGCATCAGATGAAAATAAAATTCTTGCACCCTTACAACTGGAAATACATACAGAACTTTCTCTAATTAAAAACAGTTAGGTATTGCACTGGAACAATCAATCTCCATCAAAGCCTGGTCATTTCAGCCTAATTCATATTCATTGCTCACTGTTTCTCTTACCGTTTCAAGTGCACAAGAAGAACAGGTGGTAATTTCCAAATTTCTATTTTTTTCAAAGAATCCCTTCGAGTTTTGCAATGGCTACAGTAAAACCTGTTGTTATCAGTAAGTTTTTCCTCTTTGGAGAACAATCTAAGGCATTCCTAAAAAAAAAAATAAATACAAACACAGATTGTGAAGGGCAGGTGTTTCTGGAAGTGCAGCAAAATGCTTGTTTCCTATTTGGTTGTTAATCTGCATCAATTATCTGTGTGCTGTGTTTCACAAAAATGAGGTCAAGTGAGTTACATCCATGTGTGGAAGTAAATTTTACTGCATATATTAATTAGCTGCAAGTCCTTCAAAATATACCTACAATATTTTGTTTAAAAGCACAAAATATTTATACTGTGACCTACAAAAGCAAATACTAGACATGTCTTTTCTGCTGCTGCAGCTTACATATTCCCATCCTGCTTCTATTTGAAAAATTTTAAGGCATGATCTATTTTTTAAAACTTTAGAAGAACGGAAGTTCATGTTTCAGGTTAGTGTAAAAGAAGCTGGAACACTGACCAAGCCCTTCGACAAGAGGCTGAGCAGAAGCACCCCAACATAATGAAGTCACAGAGAAATGTTTTTACTCACAGAACTGTTTCTCTCTAGTGCGAGCATACCTGCAGCGTGCATTTGCTAGTGGATGCAAGCGGTAATGACAAATACATGAAAGCCTCAAAGGTCCGAGACTTCTTGTGACATGTAAGACACTGCACTGTAGATTTGAACTGGCCTTGAAAGAGCGCCACAATAATGGATTCATTGAGCTGTTTGTGTTTGTGCCAGGCTAGTTCTGCTGCTCTGAAGTCATCAAGATGATCGTTGTTTTCTTCCTTGTATCTTTTCCTGTTGTCAGCCTGGATAACAGGAGTTTAAATACCATAGCCATATATTAACATATGTAAAAATAGAAAGTCTTGTGTATAGACAAGCTACTGTCGAACATTTGCAAGAATATTTAAACGCGTCCAATGGAGCCCTCCATTTCCTATCTAGTCAGGCTTCTTCCCTTACTCCCATCAGTACCTTATACTGTTTCAAAATAAATTCCTACTTTAATTCTGAATTCCTTCTATGCAAGGTTCCAGTAACATAATCTTATAAAATATTAAAGTCTTTTAAAAATTTATTTCTCTTGATCATTTGACAGATGCAGAATTTGTTACAAGTGTATTGCTTACTTTATTTAGGTCTTCATGCAAGCCATCCATTAGAAAGAGAAGCAATTCCTGGGAGTCCTGTTGGCTATATCCTGCAAATTGGTCATTAATCTTCCCAATTGTAATTTTAAAGTCTTTTGGACTGATATATTTATACTGTCCCGTCCACAAAGCTTTCATTATTACACCAAACTCTTCAGCCACTTCACCTTTATGCCCCAGGAAATTTGACCTATACAATTAAATGGACCAAAACAAACAAACAGAGTTGTTCACATAATTTTTTCTTAGTATTATTGTTATTAATTCAAGACATTATCCCAATTTGAAAGTAATTTCTTTACGCCAAGAAAAAATGGCTGTCAGACTGAGTTTAAATTTTTGCCTACTTTGGCACTGTAATTTGGTTCTATATTCAAGACTGAGCTGATGGAAGGTATACCTCTTCCCAGCTTCTTTGTAAATTGCTGTTTAAATATTCTGTGGTTTTAGGAGACTCTAGTACACTTTTATTTATGATTGTGGTAAGCACAATTTAATTAAGACTGTCCAGTAAAACCTAGTTTGTCACACACAAATTTTGAAAACATCAGGACACTTAGATGTTAGCGTTTGTCTCCTACTTAAAAAAACAAACCAACCCCCTCTTGCCCCACTAAGTGACTTTTTTGAATTAACAATTGTAAAGGCAGATTTTTTTCCTTCAATTATAAATTAAAGGATGAGAATAACAGATTGTTACCTGTTAATATCATCTTGATACAAGTTTCTGTTAAAGTAATCAGCCAGGTGAGGCGCATTGCACAGACACTGTAGTATGGAATTCATATAGCAAGTGTTCCCAAGATTACGAAGTCCTGTAAGAGCTGGTCCCGATCCCCCAAACACAGGATTAAGATTCCGAATTTGTGATGCGGAGAGTCTTGAAATTTCTGCTTTAGTGTAACAGACTGGTCTGTAAGGAAGAAATTATTTTTTAGGAGTCTCACACTTGACAAGGCTGTGCTCATAAGCCAACGGAACCACCCTCCTTCACAGGGAATGAAATACCCTGGCACAAGACAGCACCAAATGCATCACTTAAGGCATTCAAAACCAGCCAATGCAATAGTGAGAAATCCATATACACTGGCCTATAATGAGGCTGAGTTAGACTCCATTAGTTCTTAGTACTTTTGTTTTTTTATTTAATTCACAGATGAAGAATGAGCTGTTGATTTAAAACAGTTTAGAAACTGAAGTTTCAAGCTCTGCATTTCACAAGCTGTCAGAAGACTGGCATTTAATATGTTAACACAAATACCACAACTTAAAAAGCAACTATTGTCCAATTACACTGGGACTTCTGCAATTCACATTAATACATAACAATTACATTAATTCTGAAAAGATAACTGCCCTACACATTGAACTTTTAGCGATGAAATTTAAGTCTATCGCTCTTGCATTCTTTCAAACCTACTTAGAAAATATTGATAAATTTTGGCTGGTTTACAACAAAGAAAGTCCTATAAGCTATCATATTGCATGAGTTGTGGTACAACTTATCGAACGTACTTATTGTCACGATTGACGGCAGGAGTTACAGGAATCCTTTTCTTCTCTTCCTCCTGAATGGCTTGGGTTATATCTGGGGAAGAGTAGGAGCGCTTCAGTTTGGAGTGTTCTCTCTCTCGTTCAACAGTCACCTGGGGCTTGGGTTTATGAGTTGGAGGGGTTGATGGAGGAGTGGATGAAGGAGCCATTTCTGGTGGATACATTTGAACAGTATTTGTTGGCGAGTGATAGTAACGAAAGGTTCCAGTGATTGGATCCAGAAACTTGGGGGGGAAAAAAAAACCAAATTGTTTCAAAAACAAGTGAAAATCCATCATTAGGTTACTTACCTATTTTTAAACTACTGTAAGAACAGTGCATGAGTTTTTCAAACATTGAGACATTAACAGTCATGACTGGCCTCCATGCTTAATGGATTAAATTTACTGGAAGGTGCCACCTTCACCACAATGCACATTAAACAGCAACTGCTTAGTACCAGAAACAGCAGATGAACTCTCCTAGTTACATTACAAATAATGTTAAAATCCAGAAAGTAACTATGTGGAAGTTGAAAGAGGGGGTGAGGGTTGGAATCAACTGATCTAACTTAGAAATAAGACACAACTGAAATGCGTTACAAAACTGCACAAAACAATTTGATTGTAATATCAGAAGAGAAAGTTACCTTTGCCCAACCTGCAGGCAGTCCTGGTATTATCCTTCCCATTTCTTCACTTCGCGCTCTCATTAATGGCTCCCGCTGAGACTAACAAATAAACATAAATGTAAGGTAAATACAGTTACTTATGCAGAGCAGTAACCTGCCTGTGACTTCCCTATATAGTTAAATGATTTAATGCAGAACAGTTCAATAAGAAATCCTTGATTATAGCTGGAAATACAATTTATTATAATGGTAATATAGTACTACTATTTTGTGTCACTCAATCTAAACAAAACCTATTTGTTGACATGCTCCAGAAAAAAAGGACAATTCAGTCTCACAAAAGTCTGATTACTCAATTTCTTCCCTAAAGAAGCTAATTTTTAGGAATACGTGCTTCCGTTAAACACAGAGGGATGATCTTGTCTCCCTTTCAAAGCGGTATGCAAAGGAGTATGCATGAGATGATAAACAAGTGTGGAATGCTTGTTAATGTCATCAGAAACATATGAAGATTTCTAGTGAAAGCTTCAATATTTAACTTTAGATGAATGACAAAAAAGCAAACAAACAGCTGTAAACATGGCATACTCTTTCTTTAAGATGATTACTTTAAAAATTGAAATAAAGTGGAATTTAACATAAAGAATCTGCGCGTGACTAGTTTTGGCTACACACAACGCATTGTATTTACTTTAAGTCTTTCAGAGTCTTGTTCAGTATCCTCTCTAAGGGGTCCTGGCTTTTGAGTTCCACTGTCTGGTTGTCCTTTAACCCCAGTTTGCTGTAAAAGATTTCAAGAGAAGGCTTTCAATTTTCAACTGGAATGTCAGTAAAGAATGCTGATAAAGCAAAACAGGGAAAAAGCAGACATATTTTCTTTTTTTGTTTGTTAAATGCATGTGCCACAAAGAAATGTTTAGAGCAGGTATCTACACATCATTTTTATTCTTCCTAGTCTATACTATAGGCAGTTCGCTGGAATAGCCTTTGTAGCTGATTGTTGTATTATGTAAGACAGTCAGCTATATAGATCATAGCTCAGAAGTAAAAGTAAAGTGCAGATGTTGAGAGCTCAGAAGTGCAATCCTGCACCTATGCTACATTCCCCACTAAAAGCTATGGATTTTACAATGTGTTTTTAATTAAAGACTTTTTCTTCTTTTACTTGTCACTGTGACAAAGCCTCTGCATGAAAAAGGCAAACTATGAAGCCAACATTATGAATTTATTTTATCATAGGCAGTCATTTTGGGATTAGGTGAAGTTGCTCTGTCAGCCAAACAAAAGCTCAAGAATGACTGTGCTAAGGTTGCCCAGGAAGATTTGTTTTCACTTCCTTATGCATTTGCATTACACAAGCCTCAAAGTCTCGTCAAATAACAACTACACTTGCAAAGGGAGAGAAAAATATCCTACTGCATGTTCTTGAGAAATGGTTTTTAAGACACCTGTTCTGTTATTGACTCAGCTTTGCAAATGGCTGCTCTTTCATGATCTGACAATCTCCACACTCTCAGAAATTCTGCAATTTTTTTCAAGAATCTGAGGAAAGAAGGAACTGTAATCCCCCAAAGAGCTGGAACTAGACTGTTCTCAGCAAAAAAATACTACATTAGGGTATTGCTTTGTTTCCTATGCCAGTCACCAAACCCCTGTTACATCAGCGTCTATGCAGCTGGGGGCACTAACGCATTTGTTATGGTAACATAATTCTGTCCCTAGCATGTGTTACAAGAGTATAATATATAGTGTTGGGCTGGTACAAGAGATGAAATGCCATCATGCCTCTATTTCTGACACAGAGGATTGCAGTGTATGAACCATCTCGTCTAGTGCCATGTCAGTGGGAAGTTCTGCTATCCTATGGGGATTCCATACTGCCCGCCTACACGCAAGAATAGAGGCTGTCTTGCAAAAAAACCGATAACTGTTTGTGTCTTAATTTTTAACTTTCTCCTCTACACGCATGTAAAAATGGCCTAAATAAAAATCCAATGATGCATTTAAAATTTCTAGATTGAGTATGCACTCACAAATCCCCCTAATTAATTACTCCACATGTGGTGATAATTTTCTTTTTCACGAACCTTGCCTGAAACAGTCACAAAGGCCGGAGATGTGTCACCCAGTGTACGTCTCTGCATTTCTGGTGTTCGAGATCCCTTTTCTCTTTCTTCCATAGATATTTTGTCAGTCTCAGTCCTTTTTGCACCTATCCTTTCTGGTTCATTTTTATTTTGCTTTTTTGCTTCTATTGCTTCTTTGCGTGCTCTTTCTTGTTCTTTTTCCTCCTGATCTCTTTTTATTTGCTCATCCCTCTCCTTCTGTTCTCTGTCCTCTTTGGATTGCTGTAGCTTTTCTTTGTGTTCCTTTTCTTTCTGTTCTTCTTTTGCTTTTTGTTCTTGTTCTTCTTTTTCTCGCTTGAGTCTCTCTCTCTGTTCTTGTTGTTGCCTGTCCCGAAGTTCTTTTTCCCGTCTGTTTTTCTCTAACAGAGCAGCAGTTTCTGCATGTACACGACTTTTTTCTTCTTCTGTCAGAACACTGTTTGCATCACGTACTGGCTTTGTGGACCGGTCTGGAACTATTCGTCCATTCTCAACAGGCTGGCTGTCACTGACTGTACTTGCAGCTTTTGGTCTGTTATCATCAAGGATTTTTAGTGAAGGCTTTTTAGTACGATCAACCTGTAACACAAAGCGTAGAACAATTTACTACAGCTATTACTGATCTGTTAGCTAAGCTTTTTCTAAGTGAGATTTATAAGAGAATGAAGATGCTATAAAGTTGACCTCTGACAGAGATAGAGATAGTGAACTTTAAATTTCATTAGATCTGGTAATTCAAATGGCTCGTTAGTAAAATCAGGTATTCACTTAACTTCCAGATGCGAGAAGAATCAACAAATGTACAGAACCATAAGGACAGCATTAAGCACTGATTACTACAACTCTTTATTTGTAGGCTTTCAAAGGTAAAGATTTTAGGGCAATCAGGCAGCCTAATCTGGGCTGGGCCCTCTCAATCATGTGACAGAGCATGGGATTAAGGCAGATCTGCTTGATGGGAAGAGGTATTTAAGAGTGGCTCATGCTCACAGCTAGGAGAGCAAGTTGGTTTTGATGCTGAAATTCTGAAGAAATAAAAGCTAGCTGAATTCAGGGAAGAAAAGAAATAATGTATTTTTTACAGTTTAGGCTGCCTTTGCTGAAATTTGTATGAAAGACAGTTATCTAGAAGGGTGAAAGTTAGCTTTGTCTCCTAAGGAAAACATTATTTTAGTGCAAGGATTCTATGAAAGTTTTATCCCCATAAAAGAAGGAAACAAACCCTTATAATTTCACTACTGGGCCAAGGGTGACAAGCCACCTAAATGTTTTATTACTTGCAAGAAGATACAATTGCTGGAAAGCAGTCTTTTGGAATAGCCAAGGTAAGCCATGGGCCTAACTGCCCTCTCTGTATTTCATGATATGTATATTTTGAGTAGAAAGACTTGTTCATAGGCTTTCTGAATTAATGATCAATTGCTGACCTCCAATTTCTCAGGTGCTCCTATCGAAATATCCATAAAAAGCTCTGCAATTATGTTAAGTGTAGTTACCATGGTTTCACAGACCACCAGTAGTCTCTGTATAAGTGCACTTATGTACAAGGCTTAAAGAAATACTGAGTGTGTTTCCTTATGGATTTAGGCTTCTGCATGTCTCTAGCAGGTCAACCATATACTACCTCTGAAAAAAAGAAACACAGCTTACCTCGGGAATACTTCTTGTAATTGATACTGGATTAACTACAAGTGAACTGTCAGACTTTGGAACAGCAGCATCCTGTACATTTGGTCTGTTAAGTGATTTTAGTCTCCCTTCCAAATTATCTCCTGTTTCTTCAGTTTCAATCACTTCAGCTGGAGATGGCTTTATAGCAACAACAGGTGGAACAGGAGCTGGCTCTTCCAGAGATGGATATGTAAAATCCACTTTAGGAGGGGGAAGAGGGGGGAAGCATGAGAGAACTCTTAAAACAAAAACACTCAAGCAAAATAACCCTCACATTCTACCCCAAAATTTAGATTTAGCCAGAACAAAGCTATCCCAAACATTCAAATTACAGACACATCCAGTAATTATAAACACTTGTGGGGGGGAGGGTCATCCTTTACACTTACAAGAAACAGTCACTGCTTCACTCCTGCTCTGCTGAGGTGGAGTTACTTTAGCATTTGTTGTGTACTGGGGAAAACAAAGGAGCCAGTTTTCATAACCTCCTTCTAGAATTAAAGGTTCATTCTGCAGTATAGTTTTGCTTTCCCACTATGAGAAAAAAAAAGTTTGAAATTAAATAATTTTAAATTAGAAAAAAACTTTTACACCTTAACTGCTGAAATTTCTGTGTCTAGTCATTACATTAATTAAGAGAGGCTACTCTTGCAGCCTGTTTAATTCTTATTTAAAAATCTCAAAAACCCTCTGGGGAACAGGGATCCTCTCTGTGTTTGAAGAATGCCCAACACAGCTAGGTTCCTGGCTCTACCTACAACAAGGGCTGAGTATTTCTAATACAGAAAGAACCACTTACTACTACTTCAGGTAATGATCCTCCATGCAGAAAAATACTTTTATTAAAATATTTGCTTCAGTTTCTTATCTGATAAGTTTGCTGAGTGATTAGGGGCATTGGCTTTAGAAAGCACGAGGTTAACCTTCTGAAAGACCCTTGAGAGTTCAGGCTCCAGACTGGCCTCCTCCTGAGGTCCTCAGTATTAGAACATGAACAAGGCACAGAAGTTCAGAAAATATTCTGTAAAGCAATAAACAGCGAGAACTGCCAGAACTACCTCTGAACCCCAGTCTTGAATGCTTAGGTAACAGAAAGATGTGCAGTCTTTCACAAGAGCCACTTATGTAAAGAGTAGGGACAACACAACCGTAGCCAGAGTTCTGATTTGAAAATGTTGAGCATCTGCTTGAGTCTACAAGCTCCTTGCACTGATGACACTCAAATTTAAATTATTGTTTCTTTAAAATTTATTTTTAATAATGCAAAAAAGTTAACAATGCTTAAAATACTTCTGGAATCTCTTTCACCCAAACTCCTCCATTCTAGAAAGTGCCTGGCTGACAGGACTGCAAAGAGCAAGCCTTCTTTGGCCTGCCTATGCAGGTGGCTAGCCAGTTCCCATGAAAAAGGAATTACAGTTGCTAACACAGGAAAGAGAGTGACAATGTTCCTGGCAAACAGTACTAAGTACTTTCCCAAAAATCTCTGTCCATCAAGAACTATATGAGCTAGCTGTTGAGGAGTGGAGTCAAATCATTTTGCTGTTTACCTATTTAATAAATTACACTGTCCTCTACTAGAACACAAGCATGGAAATGTGGAACTTCAGACTACACTTCTGCTATCAAAATAAGCAGCCTTTGAAAATAGAACCAAGTTGTTTGCCTAAAGTGTCATTAAGTCCTCCATATACATTATAATTACAGGTGCTTTAAGACCTTCTTATTTATTGAGATGAATTAATATAAAACATGAAACTTGCCAACCTTAAAAAGCGCATCTTTCAGGCTCTGAAGAGTTGTTCCGAGCTTTAAGTCTTCAGCAGAACTAAACCAGTCTAGCAGTACAACGTAATCAAAGTGTCCTCTCCTCTTCCATGGATCTCTAGAATCCTCTGGGAGTCTAGCTTCAATCCAACTAGCAGTAACTCTGAAATGTATTAACATGGATTTAAAGACAAGTAAATTAATTGTTCAAGTAAAGTTTTGTCCAACAATATATAATCCATATATGTTTATGTGCTTGGGTAAAATAAATGTGCTCCAGCTTGAAGTGAGTATGGGCAAAGAACAGAGCTGTCCAGATACATCTTACCCACTGGTACGTATTATGGACTCTGAAACTAGGCGTACAAGTTTAAAAGCATCTTTTTTTTCCAGTCAATTTATGAACTTATAAAATAAAATATTTCACTATTCTTTAATGTTATTTCATACCCAGGACTGATAGCTTCTTCTGGGACACTGATAGATCTTGGAATACAGGATTCCTGATAATCCTTCAGTCTTCGAGCATCCATTATAATCAATTCAATATTTTTGTCCGACATCATGGCAAACAGTTTCTCAGCTGTGACTGCTCCTTGAAATACAGAAGCTATTAGATGCAAAAAGCTACATTATAAATGGAGATAGCTATCATCACATCTGACTGGTGCAATCAAGATGGCAAACAGATGAAATAGAACAGGAAAGTCCCACAAAGTCATGGAAGTGAGACACTATAGAATTAACATACTGACCCTTTTATTCCTACTAATGTAGTGATTTAGCACCTGATCTGCGGAATTAGACAATACTGAGTGTATCGGCAATAAACCAGTTGTAACTTTTTGTGTTCTCATTTAAATCAAGCTATATAGGCAAGCATCTGTAAACTACATGCTGCAGATGTTCCTCTTCAGTTAAGAACTCTAGAGAACATTTTCACATATTTATTACAGGAACAAAAACCAAAAGGCTGGGAGGGGAAAGGAAAAAAATCCTTATTTAACTGAAAAAACCGACACATTTCAGCCTTGCCTAGATTTTTTCTTATCAGTTGAGGAGACATTTTTCTTTCTACTTTGACCACTCCAGGGCTAGTTCAGCTTTAGTTATTAAACTGTTGACAAACTAAGTACAGCTTTCTAAATTCAAGAGAAGTGATGAAGGCTGCTATACAGAGCTTACTTAATTCCTAAGTTGCTGTTACTGAAATGCAGGATGCTAGAATTTCATCACAATACTCTGACTGTGAAAGAACCCCTTAAAAGAACTACAACTGTTTAAGTGATAGGTACGTAGGTTTATGGAGACTTTTTCCACATCTGTATGAACACTGGATCTCTTACCACTCAGACTGTCACACTGATCCTTGCCTTCCAGTGAATGTTTCCTCTCACCATTAATCTGTGTTGTAAGGAAAAAAAAAAAGAAAAAGTTACTTTAATATCTAATACTCAGAACCAAGGTGGCCAACAGACACTGACTCTCAAAAAGCTTGAGGGAAACTGGTCAGACTGTAAGCCATGGAAGAAACCTAAAATAAGGAATCTTCTTCTAAACATGTGTTGACAAATGTACTAAAAAGATACCAGGGTTGCTGCCCTACCTAGTCAGAAACCGGTTAAAAATGCAACACAACCTAGGATGACATTATCTGCTAGACAAAATTTGTGAAACATTTGTGGAGAAATTAGTTTCTTTCCACACTATTGCTGAAAAGTCAGCTCTTTGCTAAAGAGATGTGTTATCCGTAACATCGGCTTACCTTGGGTTTCTTAGACTAGCTAGTTCTATTATAAAATAGAATTTGACTTTACAAAAAAATACCTAGTCTGTAATATGCAAGACCTGGAGGTTGGTAGGACTCAATATCTTCCAAATAAATGTCAAAGAAGGGTTAGGTGGAAGGTAAGCTAATTTTAAAAAAACATCATTCTGAACTGGAAATAGCTACTAACAGAGATCAAATCCTAGATTAAAACTGTACATTTAGACAGAATTAGAGAGTTTTAAAACACTTTCAGTTACCCTTTGGCTTTTTCCTTTGGAATCCACGGCACTTTCTGAGGAGTTTTTGGCTGAACTCTTTCCATCATCTTTTGGTTCTTGCTTTTTCTGCAGCTCTTGTCTGTCCCTCTCTTCAAGTCTTTTCCGAACTTCAGCTTCCTCATATCTATTGGGGGGAAAAAAAAAAGGCAAGCCCTTTTTTTCCACTATTGTATTATTGGCTAACCTCAGATAATTAACATCAGAATCATCAAGCCTTCAGGAGAGGGGAAAAAAAAGATCAATTTAAAGTTTAAAAAAGAAGTATTGTCAACTTTTGTACTTCTAACAAACCCCATTTTCCTCTATGACTGCATGATATTGTTTCCTCTCACTCTTGGTTTTGTTTTCTTATTCTGAAATTCTGTTTTGGGGTCCTGTTTCACAGCTACAGCTCTTAAGCTTAACTTTTTTCCTCTAAACCTGGGGTCATACGTAGCTATGGTGTCACTAAATGTAACAGGTTTTTCATTTTGTAGAGGAAAGAGTAAGTATTGGTAACTTAGAGGTAAATTTCAGTATAACAGTCATCCCAGGTATTTTGTTTGGTTTTGCAACAGAGCTAACAATAAACCAAAAAGAATGTTTTGAACTAATGATTTTGATGACTGAAGCAAGCAGTGAAACATTGAACACTGAACTGTATTAGTAATTGCTCATTTTAATCAGGTCTTGCCTAATCAAAATTAAAATGACTATGACAATACCACTGGTATTTCGTATCAAGAGTAATATGTAAACAAACTAGATCATTAAATCAAATTCTGCCTCAAAGTCTACTCCATTAATTGGCTATTAATAGGAAGGAGGCTGCAAGTCTATAATTTTATTTTTAAACATGCTCCTTGATTTGGCAAAGGCATGGTAAGTTAGAGCGTTTTGTTCTCATTTGGAGTTAACGGCAGTAAAGCATACTTCAGATTTTAAATTAATTCAGTCAGTATGGAATAGTTAGCTATCAATTTCTCATTTACCCACTGATACACCTTTGAAGCACATAGTAGGTCATTCATGTAGGTATTCCTGCTCCTATACAAATGATGTTTCAGCAGCTCCACTTTTAGTTAACAATTAACATTTAAACTATTTGCTGGCCTACTGCCTGGAGAAGAAATTGCACAAATCATTTCCCTGAAACAACTTCTATAGTTACACAGGAGTCATGTTTCGTTTGTATTAACTTTCAATATGTACACATTTTATCCAGAATAGTTGAAAATTTTAATTGTGTCAACATTCAAAACCCTGTTACTTTCATAAAAAGCCACAAGTTATTAAACAGTAAGTCTCTAAATAATTTTGGTTTCTATAACTCTCAGTGTTTATTCTTACAGTGAATTTGCAGCTCTGTTGAATTCTAAGACTCTTAATCTTTAGGTTTTCCTTATTTTTGATTATTTCATGCATAGTACCATGAGACATCTTTGGAAAGTCTCTTTTCATACACATATATCTACACTCTTGTCTCTTTGTTCATCCAAACGAATTTTCTGGATTAAGCACTTTGAAGGACATAGAATACACTTCCACAATACTAGATGAGGGGAGAGTATGGGGGCAGGGAAATGTGCCTAGCTGAAGGGAGAGAGTTAAAAGGGCGAGAAAGAGGAGAGAAAGATAGTTGCTAAGGATGTGAGAAGCAGATAAGGCTAGAGGACAGACACACTGCACTAAATAATAACCTACAGATAGATTCTACCTTACAACTTCTTAATAACACAATTTCATGGCTTATGGCACAAAGACATATAACTTCACAGTTGTAAATGAGCCACCTAAAACCCATTAGCATCAGCTCAGCTACATGCTGGCAAAACCGTTTATTTCCATATAAATGTCTGCGTGTGGCAGAGGTAGAGAAAATGTGTAGCAGCTAGCTAAAGAATCAAAAATGTTTTGTTAGTGTAAACTAAATCCACACTAGGAGGACTTTTAACAGATGTAAATATTAGGAACATTCATTAGTATATTTGGGTTCAGATGACTTTGATGAATATGGTAAGGAGGAAATGGCTCTTGATCATCTCTAGTGTACATATAGTTTATATCCTGTGGTTTCTTTTTATTAGTCATTAAACAAAAATAGACAATATCAACAAATAGTTACCAATAATTAAGAGACAATGTCTATAGTGGCAAGTTATTGGAGTATGTCATGATGAAAATTATCTCCAATAACAGACTTCTGTGGATAAACAATTTAAGCTCTCAAGAGTTTTGGGTATCTAAGGTCTACTCAAGTGCAATCCCTTACTAAATAGCATGAAAACCTGCAATTGCACATATATAGGCTTCAGGTATAATGAACAGTATCTTATCTATGAACTGTATTCACGTACCTGAGTTTAAGGCTGTCTGAGAGTATTTCAGCTTCTTCAATAGCTTTTTTTAAATTTGTAGGTCCAAGAATTGAATGAAAATAATCCTAAAATTACAAGCATCACCCCACATATTAATAGTACAGCTTAACAATGCCTATTTCCATGCATATCAAGAGACACTAATGTACAAAAAATTGCTACTATAATACTATTAATGCTAACAAAAAGAACTGTTTTGAATCAAAATATTTTCCTCTCTAACCTGAATTTGTATGTAAAATTGTTCTATAGCACTAATAAATAAGGGCTAGGCAAGGCAACTGCAACAAAAAAAGTCTGAATGGGAAAGGTGACAACAATACCTTCCCCTGAAAAAATATTCACAGATCTGACAACTTATATACCTGTATCAAAAACAAACTGTAAAAGCAATTAACACTAGACTTGTCAAAAACACAAAGGAAAAACCATAATCAAAAGTGAGACAGTTTACTTAACACCAGTGTAATCCTTTGCATGTGCATTAGTGTAATTCTCTGTACTTCTATACTTCTACCAGTGCAGAAGAGGTCAGTCAGAAAGCTTTTATACCTGTTGCTGTTTAAAATCAGGTCTCTTTTTAATAAAGTTATAAACAGTCACATATTTCATATATAGGATGTAAGCTTTTTCTTCATCTCGGTCCAATCTGCTTTCCTCCGCTGCCTTGAAAATCTTAAGGGCACTCTGCACATAACTGAAATGAAAGGAGTAAAGTACGTGATTATTGACGAGTCCCCAAACACCTTTTCATTACAAGATGCCATTTTAAGCGTTCACAGCCTCTGCCCATATATTAAGCATTTGACTTTACCATCTTAATATAAGGCTTTCATTAAATATGAATTACATTCGTGCTCCTCCAAATAGTATTTCTCTTTGCTAGTTTACTAGCCTTATTTAAAATGTTCCATAGTTATAGCATACTGAGATATGGAAATAAGTACTTTAGCAACAAACTTCTCCCTTCTAAAAATAATTTTTTTTGAGGAAAAACTAATTCATAGTAAGACAAAATGAAATTACTGATTGTCTGAAAATGCTACAGGCAAAATATTTTCTATTCACACATTTGCTAAACTTTTTATCATTTTTACGAATTTGCATTTACGTAGCCTTTCTTCAAAGTACGCAAATTTGAATGGGCATCATGCTCTGTCCAAGTCATGTTTTGGCAGTATGTGAAGTCACCTTCTGTACGGAGTAAGCATATCTGATGTGATAGTTGAGAGATCTAGACATAAGGCTATAGAAGATTTTATATCTGACAGAAATAATTGAGGAAATTTAGATCCACAACATAGTTCTCCTGGAACCTTCTCAGAAGAGTAGCACTAATACTTCTAACATTAATCCAAAATCAATTAAAATACATATACCTCTTTGTACTCGTCTTCTCAGGTTTTATTTCTGTCTTCTTGTTGAGATCTTTCAATGAAGTACAGAGATATAGTTCCTTAGGTACAGACGCTACAGCAGGCATGTTAATGTTGTTGCTTGTGTCCTTTCTAGGATGGCACAGCTTCTCAGAAGTCTCTATCAATATTTTTCTGGGGTGGGGGGCAAGAAGGGAGAGACGAATTACATTCCAATGACTTTTAATACAGTTATAGTTACCTGTATTGGGGTTCTTACCTAAGCTATCTCACCTTTTGTGAACTAGTACTAGTATCAAACAATCTGGAATTTATACAGTTAAAGATTAAGCTATGATGAAAAATTCTAAATGTAATTTAATTGTAAGTAATGAATTGGAGCTCTAGTACCTGATCTGGTTCACTACAATCTGGCGAATGTTATAATAATACTACAGCATCTGTATTTATACACCTATGTATTTTATATTAATCTATATTACCACTATTAAATGATAATTACTTACATTGAAAAATACATATATTTAAAGCAAAAAGAAAAAAATCTGTCACTTATTCTGGGCAATTATTTGTAATACAAGTATAAAAGGGAAAAAAGTCTTTCCAGAAGACAATGAAAACTTCTCTGCCAGAAGTTAGAATAACGTAGCTGCTTAAACTGCAACTATAAATGTTGCTCATCCATAAGGGTCCTCTTTTATCAGTTCTAAGTATTACCAAGGCAAACAGAGTGGCTGAACAGTTAACAGTACAAATTAATCCTCCCAAAGTTAAGAATTATTTGAAACCACTCTAGGTAATTTATCAAGAATGTTAGCAATATGTTGCTAAGAGAAAATAATAAGAAATGCTGACTTAAGAATGTTCAAAATCACTATATCCAGCAAACTTCTTCAACCAGTAAGTATATTATGAAAAATTAGATCAATTCTATGTGCTCTGAAATTAGTAATGGGTAATTATTTTATTGCTACCTTAGCACAAACCTCTGCAAATGCACCCTACACCCATGGAAATGTGACTTCTAATGTCACATTTGTCACAATTTACCACATAATGGTAAAAGACAAGCTGAGAAAAGGAAGGTTCCTACTGTTAAAGTTGACTGGAAACTTCTTAGACATACTGCAGGTCTTAAACTCCTAGGGGTCATCCTTCTGCTTTCATTTGGAAGTGCTCGACAGGTAGCCATGCAATAGTTAAGCAGAGCTTGGCCAGAAGGGACTATTACATCATCTCATCTAACATTCTGCATAGAGCAGTCCATTAAGTCTCACACAGACAGACCCACTAAAAATCTTTTAATCTAATACCCGGTAAGCTATTTCAGCCCTTGAGCGTGGCAGGGGAGGAACTGAGCTCCCTCTCCAGCACTGAGACATTAAGGTGCTAGCAATACTGAAGGAATTAAAGGGAACTACCTAGAAGTTAAGATGCTCAAATGATCCCATCAAATAAATTACTTCCTAGTAATGAAAGCCCACGTGGCCTTTGAGAAGATGAAGGCAGGGCATTTCCCTTCCACCTTCAAGGTGATGATCAGCTTGACAAGTGTGACCAAAAAAACATGAGCTAGCAACCTCAGAGTGAAGTTTCACCCAAATAAATCTGTCTGTAGCTGACTGCCACCAACTGAGGTGGTCCTGATTTCCCTCCCTCTTTCTCATCCTAGTCTGGCACTTGTCCAGCCTCTTACTGAGCCAATTCAGGTTGCTGAAGAGGCAGAAAGGCTACACGGCTTGTGCAAGGAGAGCAGGCAGCGAGTGCAGCCAAGAGCAAGTAGCTGAAATGGGAACGTGATCCCTTCCCATGGCACCTAGCTGTTTTAAGTATCACTGCATATAGTATCACTAGGTTGACTGTTCCTGGTCTAGGAACCAGTTATCAAACCAAGATACGAAGTTAACCCAAACCTTTGGTAGGTTCATGTTGGAAACAAAAGCTAAAAGAAGTTAAGCAGCATGTCTAATGAGGATTCTTTGGTTTAAGGTCTGGTGTGCCAAGCTCAGACTAAACAATAGCCAGCGAGGTGACTTACTGCTTAAGCACCCATGCTGTACTTGCTGATTTTCCAATTACATAGCAACTTTTTAAAGTTTATAAACTTCTCAAAAACCCTTCCTTAGGAGACAGACTTTCAGATAATTCTAGGAAGTAACTAAAGTCCTCAAACACTGATTCTAATAAATAAAATTAATATAGCCCCTACCTCATTCATCTTAAAACATCTTCTTTCCTACATAAGGGGTCTTATGTTCAACTTTAATTTTCAGGGGGATATTTAGGTGCTGAAAACAAGGCAGAAAATTCATTTGAAGAACTGCACTCACTAAAAACAAAACACAGACACACCCCCTGCTCCAAAGTAAAGGACTTTTCCAATCTAAAAGGTTTTTGCCTAAAACAAAGACTTACTTTTAACAACCTCACAGAATTACAAAGACAGGCTTCACTCTTACTAAGATTTTAGCATTGCTTGTCTAATCCTACCTCCAGAGCACGTCTTTACCTGGATTTTTTTTTCCCCTTGGAACTGTAAATAGACTTTTTCTTTGAAGCTAAGTCCTTTCCAAATATATCTTCAATGTTTTCTCTGTTATGTAACCAGTATTTTCTTAATCTTAAGTGGCAGCATTTGGTTGTGTTCTGACAATATCGTAACTAAATATGTCATCCAAAAAAGACATTACTGTGCCTGTGTGTATGAGGAAAAATGTATGTCGGAGATGAACCACTTACTGGAAGGCAAAAGATGCTAGTAAATTCTCAAGTGCTGACACACCTTGATAGGCGAAATCCTCTGGAACCTCATCTACACAAATGTACAATTAACAGGTAAAAGCCAAATCTGAGTTTTGGCCCAGAACAAAAATTGGCTTTCCATGTTTTTCTGCTATGGTTAGTAAGTTATAACTGCAGGTCTTTACTGCCAGACAAGTTTAACACTATACTTACTTTTATTTCCTGATCTGGAAAATGTATATACCTTATATATATACACACCTTTTTTCAAAATGTGAGCTATTAACCACAGTATCTGAATGAGGTACTACTACTCTTTGACCTCCCACAGCACCATAATTCATACAATATTCTGCAGTGAAATGAGTAAGGATGGATTAGGAATAACATTTTCTAGAACAAAAAAAAAAAAAATTCTCAACAACCTATATAACAGAATTACAGACAGCATGAGTTGTAAGGTAATACGAGATTTCAGTTGCAGTTTCTAATTCAATCTTCTATACAAAACCCTAACTATGGAACTACAACTAGCATTTTCAGCTTTATGCAGCAAAAATTCCCTAGCTATAACCTACAGGCTGACCACTAGTTGCCAGCTTACTGCTCAGTCTTGGCTCAGAAGAACCGTTAAAACTCCCTAAGCTTCGACTAAACTTTAAAATGTGCTTGTAACTTGATTTTTCCCTTATACTCAAATAGTTGTGGGTTTTTTTTTTTTCTTCTCTGAGCAGGCTTTGGGAAGATGCTGATTTCAGAATCCAAATCAGCTCTTTCATATATAACCAGCTGATCTGTAACCTAAATTTTTGCAGACAGCAGATTCCTAACTGACCTGGTCTCAGTGGTTCCTCTGGCAAATTAAGTTGTGCAAATAAAGACATTCAGGAGTAGTTAACGTACAGTAGTAAAATGCACAGAGATAGACCACCTACTGGAAGTTCTGCACAAAGTCTGTATTTGTTTCCACTAGAGGAGCTGCAATCAACTATACTTTACCAGAACCACATCCATTTTATCAGGATAAACTCTTGCTGCTCCAGGCTGTATTGACTAGATTACGCTCACTTTTGCCAAACATTCCATTTCCCTCCACACTTAAAATCACCGTTTCAATACAATGGCAAAACTGAGGCACTTTTTCTTCCAATTATATTATAAATAGATCTTTCATACATGTCTAAGGAAGAGAGATATCTTCTTTCCCAGCAAGAAAAGAGAACCGGATCATAAAACCATAAACATACAGGATTGAAGAAGCTGTAATAGCTAAATCTACCATTAGTCAACCCCATGAGGAAGAAGAAACAACCTGTTTCAGTTTTGTCAACTTTATTTCTTAAAAATTAAGATCAGACTCAAAACTGTGGATCTGTTCTGCCCCAAGCTGAAGTATCATCTCAGGCTCCTTTTTCTTATTTAAGAGTGCTGAAAACCAGGCCAATATCCCCAAAATATAAGGGAAGTCATGCTTGGATGTTTGCAGGCATTTAAAATACTTAGAATGGATAGTTTTACACTGACAGGGAAACATACCTGTTGGTAACAGGTTTTTCAACATCTAATTATCACGTCTGTTTTACCAAGGATGTGAGTAAGCTTTAAGTGGAATGACCATGGCAAGAACAACACACAGAAGCAGTTATACTGCAAGTGGCACACACTAACACAGTCTGAAATAAATTGACATGCTAAGTACTGTGCATCACCAATTCAGGTATGTAATAAAATATTATCCACCTCCTTTTTGCCTCTAAGACTTGATCAAATGAGAAATTAGTTTCTGTGATGGGTTTGCCCTTGGCTGGG
>NW_010119239.1:41077-55845 GCF_000699245.1 Pterocles gutturalis | reverse complement strand
TCTGAATGGCCTCCCTTCCTTCCACCGTTGGGCATGCTACAGAATGTTTGCTCTGGGGGAAAAGAAGAAGACAATTGGTTTTCCCCCAAAAACCAGAGAGAGAGAGAGACAGGAAGAACACTAAAAACCAGTTTGAGTTCCAATGGGTCCTTGACTTTTAGAAATAACGCCAGTTGCATCTGTTTCTTTCCCATAATAAAAGAGAGAAACCAATTTAATTACACACGTAGTGAAGCATAAGATTAGGCAGGACTAAATATGTGTGTAGGCTGTTTATTAGTAAATGGAAGAGAGCAGCAAAGGAAAACAAACAAGCTTGTTTTAGGGAGACTTTGTCACTGTATCACCGGCCACAGGCAAGCTTCTCATTGGACTTACGCAGCAGCAAGGAGCTGGCAAAGATCCCTGCTCAAGAGTAAGAGAGTTATGAAATCCGGTTTCATTGAAAAAAAGCGCCATTTGGCCTAGTGATGGGCAACATCTAAACAGCCTGCAAGCATCAGCTGTTCTGAGAATTGGTCACCCAGTGGGACTTCTGCTCCCAAAGCTCTTGGGGGGCAGCTTGGGGGCTGCTTATGTGGATATAAACTGCCGTGGCTGCGGCTTTCACCACCCCTTTTCCCTTCTGCTGGTGGCACAGCTGGATGGGTGGCCGGGTAGGGGGGATTATAACCTCTGACTAGCTGCTATGAAGTAAGTTAACTCTGTCCCAGCTGAAACCAGGACACTTACCAAGACCATTTTGGATTCTAATCTTACCAAATGTGCCTGCAGTCCCTCCCAGATTAATGCCACCTGCAGATTTAATAAGTATGTTCTCATTCCATCATCTAAGCCATTAATGAAAACATTGAATAACATCTGCTCCAGGGATGATGGCTGCAAAATCTCAGCTGATGAATCATTCCAACTTGACAATTAAATGTGAGCAGTTTTAAGCTACCCTTATACTCAGTCTAGAGAAGCTGCCTTTGGGCCACACTTCCCGAACATGTTTATGAGTGTGTTGTGTACAACTGGTGTCATAAACCTTACTGAAGTGAAGACACATGACATTGACTGCTCCTGCCTCGTCCAAAAACCCTATTATCCTGTCAGGAAGGAAATTGGATTGTGTTGACACAATTTATTCTTGACATATTCCTATTAACTTCAACTTTTCTCAGCCTTATCATCTCGGTGCTTGCAAAAAAATTGTTCGATTATTTGTCTCATGATTTTTTCCAGAAATAGAAGTTCAATTCATGGCTCTACAATTTCCTGACTCCCATCGCTCCCTCCCTTTATTCAAATGAAAGGCTTTTTCTCTGCCTAGGGGCATGATTTGCAAAAGCTCTCCACGGTGGCCATTATCTTCAGAGAGCAGCCTTAGGTCAATGTTTCCTTTGGGCTTTTGAAAAATCTCTTCTCCATCTGCACAGCAGACTATGAAAACCAGGGAAGATGCTGTGCCTGCACTGTCTTTGATGCTACCCATTTTTGTGGTATGCAAAACAAGAGGACTTTTCCCCTCCGCTCCGAGCACCAGGTAATGCCTACTGCTCTGACAGGAATAGAGATGCTCTGCTGCAGGCGTATCGAGCCCACTCATTCACCCACCGCTGCGTTACGGATGTGTGCCGTGCATCGGCGGGCTCACCAGCTGCGCTCCGGTTCCGCAGAAGCCCATTAGGCTGATTTGAGAATAACTTGCTTATCAGTTAGCATCTTCTAAAGAGAACTCTGCTGCTGAGAAGTAAGGATGGGTGATGCCCTTTGCATCTTTTCGGAGGACAATGAGAGGGGAATTAACAGCACTGTGATGCTACTGAGTATTATGATGCTAATTTTTCATATAAAGGGTCAGAGGGTATCAGGCAGTTGTGAAAGGGAATCTCTCTGTTCTCCCTCAGCCTCCTGCTCCCCACTGCATTTTAATCAGCGGTGGAAGCAGAGCACATGTCGGTGCTGGGAGCACTGGGAATAAGCAGCAGTCCCTTCACAGCCCCTCCCTGCCTTCCCTGCCTGTTCTGGGCATGACATTTACCATGTGTCCACAAAAGCATCCTCACACCTATTCATTGGGGTGGTGCCAGGTATGGTTCGAGCTACCGCATCACAGTGATGCCTGTGCTTAGTCTGGGTGCCCAGCAGCAGCCTGGCAAGAGCAGAGCACCCAGCCTGGCCCCACTCCTGCCTGGGACAGCCGCCCACAGCCACCACCGCCTTCTGGAGCAAACTTTGGCGCTGGTAACCCTACAATAAGGGTTTAACCTTCTGTGGTGGCTACTGGTAACCGCCAGCCCTCAAACACAGCCTGACACGAGCGAGATGGCATGGCAGTGGGGCAGAGAAACTGCACCGCAACCCATCTGCGTAACATACATCATACCTCTAAAATAAAGGTCGTGTGGGAAGAGAGGAGCAGCGGGGGTTGCCCACGGAAAAGCCCTGGCATACGGGGAGGCCAGCCTCTTCTTTTAACCCCTCCCCAGCCTGACAGATTGGGGCATGAACAGGAGTCGCTGCTGAATATGCGGCATCCCTGCCGCTGCGTCCACCTGCACCAGCGTGCTGCCGCCCGGCAGCAGCAGGCACAGGGGTGCCATGCATGGGAGCCATCTGTTCTGCATTATAGGGCTTGATACCTGCTCTGTGCTGGGGGGCAAGGGTCCCTCCCCTCTCGGAGCTGGGATACGTGGAATACGCTGGATGGAGGATGGGAAAGGGCTGTGCGAGCAGTGGGGCTGGAAAGGAGGGCTGGTTGCAAAGAGGCAGGATGGATGCAGAGGAAGGTCTGGCGAGGTGCAAGGCTGGGGGGGTCAATCTAGGGAAGCAGGAGCTGGAGGAGAAGTTGTGGGTGACAGAGGCCAGCAGGAGGCGGGGAAGGGGGGGGGGACGAAGGTGGGGGGACAGGCATTGTGGCGTTTGGAATTAAACCTTTGGGATACCTTCGAGTTATCCCACCCAGCTTCCAGTGATGCCCGTGAAAGCACCGCTGAATCCTGTGGGGGTGTGTGCTGGAAAGGGTCACCTTCTAACCACGCTTGCCATCGCTGTTGGTGAGAAACAGATTTTCTGCACTTAACTTAAGCCCTGTTAAGTTGATACGAATCAGATCTAATAAATGATTCCACATTGATTCAGGCAACAGCCTCTGTTTGAAAAGTCCGGTTAATGAGAGGGTGCTGCATCCCGAGGGCGATGGGTGGGTGGAGGAGGGGGCTGTGCCATGCACAACGGTCTCTCAGTGTCATATTCTGCACAGAAGGGATTTTTATTTATTTTTCTCTTTTTTTCATTCTGGGATGACACAGAGGAGGAGAAAATAACTCCTTTTCTACCCCTGAACTGGAAATGAATGTCACAGCTGTGCAAGCGGCACCCACCCCAAACTGTCTGAGAGAAAGGCCCCCGTTAAACGAGGGGAGGCTCCAGGCAGCCAACAAATTATATTGCAGGGGAAGAAAGATTCCAGCCTCTCTTGTTTAATGCTGGTTCGTTTATTGAGTGGTATTAACCCTTCTGCCTGCTGCTTTGTTTGCTGGCTCAAAGACGGCTCCGAGTGGTCTCCCTGGATGAGGGCGCAGGTCCCCACCGGGTCGGGGGGCACCGCTCACCCCCAGATAACCCCGGCATCTGCCTCATTAGGGGACCGAGCGTTAACGCCGCATGGCCAGCCCCCGCCTGCCCTACATTGGTAATTAGCTTTCCAAGGGGAGGACTGGGACCAGCTGAAAAAAGGAAGAAGATTCATTAGCGGCAGTGGGGAGGGAAGGGGTTTCTTTTCATTGCTAACCGTTGCTGGCTTCCCGTAGGATCTGCCTTTAACATCTTCCTTTTGATTTTCTTTTGCTAAGCGGTAAGCTGAGCTATGGAGATAATTTGTCTCCTGGCGCTTTCAGCTCTGTCTTTGCCATTCAATGGGGGTATGAGATGCGATGCTTACAGATCCGCTGGATGATTCGGTGGACCCTGGTATTTCTGTAGGGGAAGAGTGTGGGGTGAATGTTTCTGATGGGGAGATAGAAGCTCCAAGCTGAGGACACAGAGAAGCAAGAGATCCTGGGCTGCAGAAGAACCTCCCAAGCTCCCACATCCCAGAAAAAAAAAGAATTGGACAAGAAGAAAAGAAAAAGAGTTAAAAACTGAACTAAAAATAGAAACTAGACAAATGAAAATAAATGAGGATATTCTGTGGTGTAAAAAAAAATGAATGCTGCTATTGAGAAGTAAAATGCAGAGAGGCATGCATTATGGAAATAAACAGAATGAGTCAGGGTTAAAAATAGGTAAATATTGAGAGTATGCAATGCTTAACATATACTAATTATAAGAGCATTAAGGGATTCAGACCCAAGCAGCATTTTAGAGAAGAGCAACCCTTCCTTCTCCCCCCAGTTAACCAGCTTGAGCTGTAAATGGGGCAGTCAATGACTGGGAAACACGCAAGAAAGAGGAGAGTGAAGTGACCAAATGAGAGAAGGATCAGATGTGTTTTGGAGTTGGACTTGTTATTTGAATTAATAAGATACATCCAGCTTTTAGGTCAGACCCTGATGCTTTTGTTTTCCATTTTATTCCCCTTGGAGAACAGTTACGCAAGGCAACACAAGGGTGAGGGCTTCCAACTCTGAAGTGGGCAACCGCAGTCCTCCATCCAGCGACCGAGCTGCCGTGTGCCCCCGCATCCCCCCAGCCTGCCTCTCTTCTGGTTGGTGCCCAAGAGACTCTTCTGGCCTGGGAGTTGTTCAGAGCTCTTCCTGTTTCTCTGTGCAGCCTCCAAGCTGCAAGTGGAACAGCAAATCGTAAGAATTACTGGTTTGAGATAGCAACCTTGTCCTCTGCGAGAGTTAACGTGTCCTCTTGGGTTCAGGAAACGCAATTACATGGCTGAGTACAATGAGGAGGGGTGGTGCTCAGATTGGAAATAGGGAGAACTACAATAACGGGGCTGAATTCAAGAAAATGGCTCTGATTTTTGATTTATGAAAGGGAGAACAGCATTCCTCATCTGCTACTCACTTCAGGGATCCTGAGCCTTCTCCCCTATTCTGTACTGCGTGTGAGGGATTAAAGAGCTTTTCCACTATATTGAAGATTATTCTCCAGCTTTAAACATAATTGAAAGAGAAACAAAATCCAGCTGCACCTTCTCTTATGAGAAATTGAGTGGGACATGGTGAGATAGTCTCTGCTGTGATTTATATGCACCAATCCTATCTGACCCGGGGAGGGGGGACTGTGGCACATCCGCCTCTCTCCTCGTTATTGATCCCTCGTTATTGAGGTTTTGTCATTAGCCTTGTTAGCTTCATAGCCTCCACCTCAGGGACTGGCTTCAGGCAGGGACAGTGCGAGGCAGGGGCATGGTCTCCCAAGGAGGAACCTCCATGGTCACGCCAGGCCACCCATCCAGCTGGGTCCAGGGGAAACCTCTCAGAGCATCACAAGCCCCGAAACACCCAAAACACTGTGACAGAACAGGATCTTCATTGCGTGGGATCGGCCTCCTTGGTTTGCGTGTGACAGGACAGAACATTTTATTGATCGGAAGCGTAAGAAGGAGCTCCTTGTCACCATTAGGCCATTAGAACACACCAGAGGAGATTGCTTGCTCCTTCTTGTTACCAACAGTTTAAGCAGTTTGTTAGACCACAAATTCAAGAAAACTTAATGTCTGTCTGTGGCCAAAACCTTCTAAGCACATGGAAGCAATAGCTCAGATGAAAATGAGAGTTTGCTCCTGGCTCCCAGGTTAGGGATCCAACAGCCCAGCAAGGACTGAGGGGTCACCACAAGAAGTCCACCTAGAGCACCAGTTCCTCTTGTTTCTACTCATCCAACCTTTTCTACCAAAGCTTTCCCCACAAAAGTAGAGTGAGGGGAACTAGACATTCAGGAAGGCTCCTCTTAGTCTCCCCACACCCTCCTGCACTGGAGGAGAACACAGGTTTTTTAAAAGGTCTGGGTTATTCTGATCGTGACAGGAGAGTCCTGGAGGAGGGAAGGTCAGACCCGGTTTAGGCTCCATGTCATGACAATCATCATGGAGGGACGGACTAGTCCTCCAGCAGCAAAAAGATGAGACGGATTATCTGACAGAAATAATAGGGCAGTTTTCTTAGAGTGACAGAAGAATCCCCATTTTTAACTCCTTAGTTACATGCTATCAAGTATTTTTTCAGCTGAGTCTAGGCAGTTTATTCTTTCCCCATCTCACCGGGAGGGGAAGGGGGGAAAGGGAGCAACCATGTGGCACTCAGTGGTGTACGGTTGCTGCTCACTCCTTACCCACCACAGTCCCCTACACAAACTCTAGGAAACTCTGCACAGCTGCTGGCCACGGGGACTCACCTGCCACCGCCCCGGAGACAGGGACATACATGGCAATGAACGCAGCCACCCAGCCCCTGCCCGGGCGTCGCACCCACCACCTGTGTTGGGAACCCCGCTCCCGGTCCCTTCGTCCTGCCTGAGAGCTTGCAGCAAACCAGCCAGTCAGAACCAGAGATGATGATTCAGCCTTTGGCAGACATCTAAAGTGTGAAATCGGCGTGATCTGGTATCATACATGAAGTGATGAGCAAGAGTGTCTCCGGAGGGAGAGGCAGTACCTGTCATGAGCATCACTCCTACAGCTGGGAAAAACCAGCAAACCTTTGCAGGGAGCTTCGAATTCTGAACCCAGATCTAAAAGGCATGCTCATGGGTATATATTTCTGTCATTAATGAAGATGTCAGAGGATGCCAATTAATTTCAGTGGATCTGGCTCTTTTCTCGGGGGAGGAAAAAAAAACCTGGGAAGTTATTATAACCCACTCTTTCTGGTGTCATTCAACCCGCTGAACCACATTATGTCTGAGCAGCTCCACATAAACACCGCTGAGTCAAACCACAGATTATATTTGGTCTCTAAGAAGTCTGTCTCATTTTCTAATTTTGTGACATGAGCTTCTCTGGTGCATAAGTGGGAAGCAAATATGATGAATATATAAACAAAATGGGGAATATGAGTCAGACCCAGCATTCGAGTCCCTGGAAACAAGACATGCACTCTCAGGATTGTGGTCGTGGGGATCAGCCACTTTTGGTGTGCCCTGTGCCGGGGACATGGCTAGTAGAGAAGAAGACCTGGGGTCTTGCCTGTTGATGAAAAGAGAAGCAGCTTGGGACAGTGTGAGCCCTAGAAGAAAGCTTTGCCCTGCAGCAGTTTGTGCCTAGTGTATAAAAAGAAGGACAAGAAATTTGTCACCTTTTCAAAATCTAACACTGGCGCTTTTTTTTTTTTCCCTCCTCCCACAAAACGCCCTTTGTGGAACATGCAGTCACCAGCCTCGCTAATTGGCTTCATCTCTAGGATAACGATTACCTTTTTGAATCAGTTGGTAAATATACTCCTGGATTTGACCCTCCAATTTGGACAAGCAACCCTTCCCTTTTCACAAGTTATTGGGGTTGTAAGTTCTCCTACTTAGCCTTGAGGGTTTTAACAGCTTTTAGAGGCTCTTTCTTCTGAAGGAGAAGTAATGTTATAGGGCATTTTAATTAAGAGGAGATAATAACCCAATAGGAATTAAAGCTGGATCCCATTCTCGTCTTCACTCCAGCTAATGACCAACCGCCCCCCTTAGTCCTGACCACAGGAAGGAAAGTCCCAGTGTCTGGAAACTGGCAGACCAAGAGCCCCGCGTCCACAATGGTGAGAGCATCGTTGGCAAATAAATCTCATTTTCTCGCCTTCCTACTGGATATTGCAACTGAAACTTTTGAATGTTGTTACTAGTTGGACAGTTCTTCTTCCTGACACTTCCTTGTCCTTTTTTTTTTAACAATCTTTGGGTTTTGCAGGGAAAAATCCTCTCTTGGTAGCTGTTACTGTTGCAAGAACTACTGAGTACCAATTTTTTTTATCTAGACAACCAATCAGGACAGGTTAATTGGTGCTATTTTTGTAGTCCTGCACACAAAATGTTTGCCATGCCTTTGCCCTTTCGAACGAGTACAGCTAGAGGTGCGTAGGTTTTTTCTTAACGACTGCACATGAATTCAAACTAGATTAGATGAAGCTGACTACAGGCTTTTTCCCCTGGTTCAGCCATTGGTGTCAGTCCTGATCACCTAGCTGTAATTTATTCAGGAGCATTATTTCAGGGATCTCTCCTATAAATGGGATCATTTGCTGTTAATGTGTTTGTTTTCAATAACAGAAAGCCAAAGTGTGCTATCAGATATACACCACCAAGCTGAATGGATCAAAAGCACAAACCTGTTGATTGTGCAGGAAAACAGGATATTTAAAGGGTTGTAGAGGAGTAACTAGAGCATCCAAACCCCTGCGTGGCTGTCAAACATGACCCCTGCAATACAGGAGCACTTTGTCCTCTCTTTAGCTTTAGGAAAGTGATAAGAGGTAAAAAGGCGTTTAAACCCATCCCTAAGCTAAGGGGTACCTCCTGTCTTCCTGGCTTCAGGACAGCAAATCTCCTTGGGTGCCAGGAGTGGGGAAAGCAAAACTGAATATTGTCTGTGCCCTGAATCTCACAAGGCCAATTTCAAGGAGCGTGTTAGGACCTCTTGCCCATCTCTGCCACCCTCGAGACATTGCTGAACTTTCTTGCAGAAGGGTCTAAGCAGACATGGAGGCCACCAGCTGCTTTCCCCAGCTCAGCGTGCAGTCCTTCCATCCTGTTCTTTTGTTGGCTTGGGGATGTTTCTATTCTTCTTTGGTATGAAACTGGTATCAGCAGTGACAGTTATGATTACCCTCCTTGCTTCTTTTGATCTTTTGTATTGCTCCACTATTTATTCACCTGTCACAGTTTACTGATAGAGTGTTCGCCTCTGTTTTGGGTTGAGTCTGCCTCTCTTCAGTCCTTCTCCATGATCACCACAATCTGTCTTAAACCAGACTGGAAATGTGCAATGGAAGTTGAAATACTGCTTTGAAATCACTTTTGTTGTGTTGGTCTGATCCCACAGAATAAATTAGAAGAAAAAATAAAATCACCAAACCCAGAGCTAACACAATTCCTCTGGTAGTTAGGATTTGAAAGCTGCTTAGCTTAGAATAACCAACACCAATGTCCCTGACAAAACTCAGAATGACTTTGTCTAGCTTAGCCCTACAATGCCAAACATTAAAAATGGATGTTCTTATTGAGTTCAGAGCAAGAAGTTCTGGTTAGAGAGACTAGGAGGTCCTCTGTGTACCCCGTAGAGCCCAGGCCGTTACGTTACAACAGGAGTATGGAGACTCGATCGGAGCTGCTCAGGGATGAAGGTGATGAACAACACGATGGGACCACTGCAGGCAAGGATGCTCCATGACGCTGCTCTTCTGTTTGTCTCTCATCACAAAAATGTGCAAAAAAAAGATCGGTAAGAAATGCTAAGAGGGGCAATGAGAAAACCACCTAGGCAGTGAGGAACCAAGAAAAACATGAGAATGAGTAGAGAAAGCTAGACTTGCAAAATCTGAATGGTGCGTTGTCGAGTGATTGCATGAGGCGAGGAGAGAGCCTTGATGGGAGATGATAAGCACTTCAGAGCCGCAGCAGCAAAGGAGGAATTAGCCAGTCACACCCACAGAAGGCAGTAAAACAAAAAGAAAGAACTGACGCTAAGGAAGGCTTGGATTTGCAGCTCTCTACCACCAGACGTGGACTCCCCAGGAGCAGGACAGCGAGGTGCAAATGGCCGGCACAGCCCAGAGGTGCTCCCAGGAGCTCTCCTCACCGCCAGTGGCACCGGCAGCGTGTGTGGCTCTGCTACTGCCTGGGAGCCATCGGAGGCACAGGGACAATGTCCCTGTCATTGCATTGGGTGTCACAGGGAAAGCTGCTTCCCTCCCCAGAAACCTGTGTGCAGCTGAGGGTAAGCAGAGATAACGGAGATTATCTGCCTCCCATTCAGGGAATACAGAGTTAATGGACTTCTCGTATATCCTCAGCAGGTAGGTTTATCCACTTTGTCCATCATTTATCTGCAATACCACATGGAGATTTCTATTAAAACTCTTTTTTTTCTGCAGCCAGAGAACGTTTCCTAGAAAAGCATCGCAGCACCTCTAACTGACCATTTGTTTGTACCCTGCTAACATGCTGCCCTGGCCCTGAGTGATCTGATCCTGGCATGGACGGAGCTCAGACACGGTAAAACCATAGCGCAGAGGAGCAGCTGACGTTTGCCATCATGGACAGAGGGAAGGCGAGGGGTGAAGCCCCCTGAGCCACACTCCCTCCTCGGGTGGGGAGCTCCCAGTTGAGCGATGAAGCGAGGGGGTGTCTGTAAGTCACAGCACAGCCGATACCACCCTGTGCCTGCCAGCGCAAAACAATGGTAAAGTGCTGCAATAATGTCCTAGCATCTTCTGCAAATAAGTCAGTGTCAATACAGGAGGGAAGGCACTCTCAGTGCCCCCCAGCATGGCTTTATTAACATTTATTGCATGCTTACAAAAGATGCAATTGAATTCGTCTGGGGAAAAAAAAAAAAGTATTATGTTGCTGCAAAGTGTTTATGATTGGAATTAGTCAGCGACTTACTTATAGGCAACAAATGTTTTAGTGTTTAAGCGTGAATAATAGCGCTTGGGTTTGGTTTTGTTTAGAGGGGAGAAAAGAGTCGCTCTCTGTTTTCCAGTGAGCGACAAAATCACTAATTGCTTCTGAAAATAGATCCCTTCTCTCAACACCTTTGGCATTTAAAAAATGTATACCCCATTCTGTACGTCAAACATTGCCCGCATGGGTACCCTCTGAGCAGGATAACTGCCCTGGAAGATGCCGAAGGCTTTCCTTTGGCTGGCAGGGGAGCAGCTCAGCACAGCCTCGCAGCACGGCAAGGACAGGCGAGACCGTGGCCCCCACTTTTCCACCGTGTCCATCAACAGCAATGCAGAGCTGCTCTGGGCAGTAACCAACATTTTTGAGACTTCAGAGCAAAGGTTTATATCATGTAACGAGGCTCAAGTGGTCTTAAGTGGTGGTTTGGAGACGCTGCTGCATCAGATACATCTTATTGCCACACAAGCAGGCAGGTAAGGAAGAGATGTTTTTAATGCATTTCCTTGCTCTTTCTTCATTATTTCTAAGAGGTAAGTGGCAAAGGTGTGCTCAGGCTGTATTTAATGAGGCTGGTCTTCGACTCCTCTTGCTTCACTCGAAGGTCCCTTCCCCCCTCCCCCCGCAGAGCTCTAGATACAAGAGGTAACGAACCACTTACCCACCTGCTACTAAGAGGTGTATTGATTTCCACTAGACAGTCCTATTCGCACTCCTGATTGTATGCGGTTTTTTCTCCTTTGAATTAGAGCCTGGCCTGAAGCCATGTGACAATAAGCAATGGAAAATGTTCCAAGAATAGATAGATTACTGTTTCCCCTTTGTCAAACATTGCCACATGGGGAACAGACAAGTTGAAAGTAGCAGCAAATTATGCAAAACGCTCAAACAAGAATTACAAGATGTGCCCAGATAATGATACATTTTTTGTTTGCAGTCTTATTCAACTATAGAGCATTAAAAATGAGCCTTCTGTGGTGCTTTCCATCTTAGGGCGGGGGATCTCTCAGCATGCCAATGAGCCTGGCCCTGCCGTGCTCCACCGCAGGAGCCGTAATCATCCTCGCCTCGATCCAACCATCTCGGCTCTGGCTGAGACCACAAAGCATAGCGAAAGAGGCTGGGGGCTATTTTGGTTGGACCAAAGACAATATGCGATGAGTCCTCTCATTATTATTATTATTGTTATTATTCTTGTTCTCAGTCATGTGTTAGACATCTGACAGCCAGATCTGATGTTATCTAGTCTGAACTGCTTGCACAAAGCACTGATTTCTTTCCTATTGCGGTTATGAATGAATTTTAATCCCTGAGGGATTTTGGAAGTGGCTCTACTGACAAAAAAATACTAGGAGCATTCTTGGGACATTACAACTAGGTAGATGAATCTTCAGAGGGGCAGAGGAAGATTATCCACTCCTACAGATAGGGAATGGGACAAGGAGATGTTCCTATATACTTACAGCAGGTAAGGAAAGTGAGCCTTCAGCTCCTAATCCTATGCTGTTGCTTTAAATATAGATTCAGCCTGATCCTTCTCCATAAATGTATGGTGTAAAATGGAATTAAGATGAAAATAAATGTGTGTGCATGTGTGTTCATGTGTGTGTGTACCCACATGTGTGTGTACCCAGAGGCAGAGAAGAGTTTCAGCTCTGTTCACCTCCAGACCAGCCCCTTGATGCCTAAACCATATCCTCGCCCGGTGCTTCAGGAGCGCTTTGAAAGGCCTGTGATGAATCATGAAGAGCCCCACAAGTGCTCAGGGTTGGTTTCTCTGACCATGAAGCATTCATCTCCCAACAAATCAGCCCGCAATTACTGTTCCTCTGCTGCTTGACAAAGCACCAGGTGTCAACACCCCAGAGTCAAACGCACTAACGTGCCAAAAAAAAGAGACCCTCTCCCTCGCATGACCACCTGCGCTGGGAAGGCGGCAAGTTTGCGGGGTTTCCCAGGATGGGAAATGTGGGGTTTGGGCTGCCCCTTATCTCCAGAAGCTGTTCCACCCTGAGGGAGCAGTCCTACCCCTTTCCATTTTGCACATTGCTTCTTCATGGCTGTTCTGAGCAGAGACCACACTCCTGATCCCACCAGAGATGGAGAGTGCTGGTCCTCATTAGTAACACTGGTTTAATTGTTCATTTTCTTTCCTCTTAACAACTCGTGAGGCTGCTGGCCTTTCTCTTGCTGCACGTTGCGCCCGTTAGGACCAGCTCTCTCCAAAGGAGGCTTTCCTCTTGCCCTGGATCCTGCTTGTTCTCGAGCTGATGTTGCTTTCTGCCTGCACGTTGGCCAGGAAACAGAATAGTTATTGACTGTGCAGGAGGTCCTAGTGGCAGCTCAGTAGTTCTGTATACCTCCATTTTTTCATTATCTCTGAATTTGTGAGCTGTATCTTCCAGGGCTGGAATTTCAACACAAACATGGCTAAAAGAATCTGCTGTCACGGTCAGACTAACCGTACCAGTTCATCTAATACAAGTCATCACCCTCCCTTACAGTCCTTGCCTTGTTCTATTGAGGATCCTGCTTTTTTTGTGGGTGATGGGGGTACAAATGGTGCCAGCACAGAGCAACCGTTTTGCATTTCACATATATCACACAGCTTTATTTTTCTCTCACTTTTCAGCTGTTATCACAGCATTTATGGAGGAAAGGAAATGTGTGGATGGTTTGTGGAGGAACAGAATGTGCCCTGAATATAGAAATGTGGGTTTCCAATGATTTGGGAGCTGTCAAGACAAGGATTAAGTCTTTCATGTGAAGTTGTGTAGGGCAGTCAGATTTAACAGGGACTGCTTGGGTAGGGACCAGGAGGGCTCTGTACACTGCCGAGGCTCTTTGAGCTTTGCCTTCTAAGAAAAGGTATATGGAGCCTTTTGAGTCCAGTTTATTTTGGGATGAAGCAGCCTGACACCATAGGCAGAATGGTGGAGGGAAGGAAAAACGTCCAGTCTGAGGATTTAAAGCACAGGATTTCCAATGCCATTCAGTTAATTCACATGTCCCAGCTCTGGGGACACACTCCCCCACACCAGTCAGCGTTTCTGACCCACATCAGCCAACTTGTGGGCGTTCTGCCAGGATATTTAAGGTGGTGGAAAAGTGGATGCATGAACTTGAGAAGTGTGACACCCCATTTTTTTGGCTACTACGCAGCCTCCTGCTCTCCAGAATGTTTGATGGATTATGAGAAAGGCACAATTCAACCCAGTGGGGAAAAAATGTGCAAACGACTTGTAATGAATGAGGACTTACTTGTTTAGTCTCTTCTCCCTTGACTAGATTTTCATATATTCTTTCATTTCATTTGTTTTTAGTCATCAAACAATATTCACATCTTTCTTTTTTTGAAATTCCTTTTGGGCCACTAACAATTCCCTGCAAGTCAAGTTCTCTTATTGAGACTGTTCAAAAAAAGCCCCTGCTGCACCAGTGTGGTGCTTCTGACATAAACACTGCATGAATAAACCCCCAAAAGTTCCCTGTTGACCAACAGTTGGGCACACAGCTCTAACAGCCCCATTCACTGCCGGAGCAAGGACCATGTGTG
Organism: Pterocles gutturalis; assembly: GCF_000699245.1. NCBI lineage: Eukaryota > Metazoa > Chordata > Aves > Pterocliformes > Pteroclidae > Pterocles > Pterocles gutturalis. The sequence continues at coordinate 41,744 of NW_010119239.1, read as the reverse complement.
AGCGTTCAGGGGAAACAAACCCCAGTGAGACAGAACCGGGCCAAGGCAAGTTAATTTACACGAATTTACGAGAGGCATTTTTGGGGGCAGTAACTGTCTTTAATCAAAGGTGAAAGGCAATTAGCTTCCAAAAGCACGGCTTCACACTGGTCTGGCTGCTGCCCTGCTTCCCCCCACACACCCCTGCGTGCACCATTCACTTGCTTTCATCGGTTTTGTACATAAGAGCAGCTACGCTTAGTCGGGATAGAAGTCCAATTCATGCTGTAACCCTTCCAACAACCTATAGTGAGAGGTCAGAGAAAGTGCATAACCAACAGGAGAAGCACATGCTGTCCCATGGCAAATAATTTTGAAGTTTAATTATTGTACAGTATTCATGCATTTTTCTTGTCATTGTGAGTATAGAATCACAGCACTATTTAGGTCTGAGCAGACGTGAGGAGATTGTCTAGTCCAGCTCCCCACTGAGAGCAGGGACAGCTTGGACTGGGGTGCTCGGTGCTGGCTGCGTCCAGACAAGCTTCTAATCCCTCCTGGGGTGGGGACTGCTTCCAGGAGTTCCCATCAGTAGGTGAAGCATGGCTTTTCTCTGTGAAAACCATGGTAGCATATATCTATATAATATATGTATATGAATCTGTATAGTATAATAGATATAATAGTA
>NW_010119239.1:0-41067 GCF_000699245.1 Pterocles gutturalis | reverse complement strand
TATATATAATCTCTATAGATATATCCATTTATATCTAGTGGCATGGGCAACAGAAATGCTGGTTTGTGGTTTCTCAGATCACCCCTTGAGTTCTGGTTTTGAAAGTGGTGCCATGGTTCCCACACTTAGTTCTTCTGACACCAAGACCAGTTTAAGCAGCAGGAAATATCCCAAAAATCAGTAAACAGTATCATATTTACACTCCTCCTAAGGTGTGGTCCTGGAGATTTGTTACTGTTCACTGCATCTATTTGTTCCAAAAAGTTACATGATTGTGAGGGATTGGCTCAGCCCCTGTATAATATAACTCTGCTGTGGAAACCTCCCTGAGCTTCTCTGCAATAAACGCTGATGCAAATCGCTCCCTCTCTTTTCCTTCCACTGTTTCTCCCCTGAAGTGCTCCTTTGACACCTCCATCACCTGCTGGACCCAGCAGCTCTCCAGCAGGCTGCAAGCTCTGGCAGAAAAAATCTGTGCGTTCTTTGGAGGCAGAATGGCGTTTTCACCACGGAGCTGATCAGTGGCTAGCATGAGGGCTCTCCGTTCTGATTTAGGCTCCTGATGACTAGTGCTGTTAGCCAGGTGCTACTATTTGCATATAGATTTTTGAGCTGTTTCTTTAAAAAATAAAAAATAAAAATAAAGTATCCCAGGTCCGATCTCCTGCAGATGCTGTGTTCTTACCCGGCGGCACAGCCTGCTTTCTGGGGCTCTGTCCCTCCGAAAAAATGCTTCTCGGTGGTAACTGCCCCAGGGAAACAGCTGTGGCTTGTCCCCCACAGGTATCATTTTCTTTTGTGTGAAAACAATTGGAAGCGGTAGATCTGCAAACACAAAGAGCTTTTTGCGTACCTCTCTGAAGGAGGAATGCAACGACAATAAACTTGTGATTATCTGCCCACGCAGTCCCAGAGCAAGAGCTGGGAGGGAGGAGCTGCTCTTGCTGAGGATGCTGCAGACAGGGTTTGGGGGGTCACGGGCTCAGCTGTACCTGTCAAAAAAATTGCTGCGGTCTGCGCTGCAAGCGACACCATCACATTCACAATTTCAGAGGCAACCGAATAAATTCGTGGTGGGTGTCACTGCACTGACTCGCAATGAGGGATCTTGTGGAAATACATCAGTGACCACCCCGGACAGATTAACAGAGCAGTCCATCAAGAACAGAAATTGCTGCCCTCCTTCACCTAATGAACAGCAAACACACAACAGTTCAGATCCATGGATGAATCCATTTTAAACTTATTTCAAGAAAGGAAGCTGTGTTTGACAGCTTAAGAGCTAATCTGACCTCCTGTACAACCACCTAGCAATAAAAGGTTAAAAAAAGGCAGGAAATCTGTGATAACACAGCAAGGGAATTCTGAAATCTCACTGATTTTGCAAAAGCACGGAGGGATCAAAGCAATAATTCTGCAGTAACCTGACAGGAAAATAAACAGCCTTTTTTTTTCACATCTTGACAAGAAAGTAAATAGATAATTTATGAAATAAAGTGCTTGGAAAAGCAGATCTAGACCTCTGTCACGCCATAATCAAGGTGTTTATCACAGTATTAAAGCATACCTATGCAGAAAGCTCATTATCATTAGGTTCCCCTGGGTAAAGCAATGTGTACATCTACAGCATCACGAATGCGCAGAGGCACTGCCACCAGCAGACCTCCATCAGCATCAGATGGATTCTAGGGAGGCACATGAGCACCAGAGAACTGGGAAAGAATCAGAGAATGGGGATAATTGCTGCCTTTTCTGTGAAGCAGATTGCATTTCAGAAAGGGTACAGAGAAAAAGGAGACCTATTTAGATAAGGCTAAGAATACTTTTCCTGGATTTGGGGCAGGCATGCAAGTATGGGCCATGTGCCATAGATCATAACCGTTTCTGTTATTAATAATGCATTCCAAAAATTTTTTTTGTAAGGACTTTACTGAGCTTGTGTATATTTAAAAGACTAAGTAGATACCAGGAATAGATTGTCCTACGGATGACACATCCAACCATGCAAAAATAATTAGTCTAGGGCATGAAACCTGGTTTCTGTCAGCTTGATGGCTGCTACGTGACCTGGGTGTTGGAGCTGCACCACGCTATTCATCCGTGTGGGGCAATGTGGCCCGTTTGTACATTTCAGGCATTTGGGTTATCCTGTACCTGACCTGAACACCAGAAGAAATGAAATGTGCTGCACTAGGATGGCATCACTGAAGTGCACCTGTTAACTGGATGTACCACCTTCGAAAGAGAGTCATCCCTGCCTGCCTTTAATGTTCCTAAGGACTCTCCAGTTGAAGTACAGGTCTTGGACAATTGTCCCCAAGTGCTGGAGAGAAACCTATCTCACATTTCCATGCATGAAATGTACTTTGGCAGGGCAGACAAAATCAGCAGAAATATTCATTTCCTTGCCTCCACAGGCAGAGTGGTGGAGCTAGATGGAAAGCTGAGATCATCGCTACGGGTAAGAACATGCAAGGCAACCTGTCATTTTTTGCCCCCCTCCCCCCGCCGATGGCCATCTCTAGCCCGCTCCCTCCACCTTGTGCAGTGCCTGCCCTTCCTTCCTCTACATCCACACCACCAGTGCTTTGGATCGCAGTCCAGAAGTGACGAGTCGGTTAACACAGAGGCAGGTGTGGATGCTCTGAAAGCTGTAGCTGCAAAACTGTGCTGAGATGGCTCACGGCCCAGAGCTGTTTTCTCCCAGATGAAGTTGCAGAGAAATCTGACAGCCCTCCCAGGGACTGAGAACTTCAGTACAAGAAAGGATTTTGAAAAGCTGCCCTAAAAAAATAAAAATAAAAATAAAAAATAATTAAAAAAAAAATCTGTTTCATCTTTCCCAGAGCTGACCGGAGCGTCACATCAATGGGGTGAGTCCAACTTCACAGGACGGTGTAGAGTAAGCACCCCTAGTCCTGGAAGGCTTTGGGTGAAGCCGGGGGAGAAAAGGGAAATTCAGGGATCCACAGCTGCGTCAGCTCCACCTCACGCTTGTGATTGCAGGGTCACTTGCAGCTACCACACTAAGGAATTCATTTTTTTTTAACCTCCGACATGTTTCAGAGAAATTGCAAAAATTGGCTGAGAGTATGAGGCATCAGGCACAGAGGTTTGCAAATGAGCACGGTGCCAGGAGGAGCAGAGGTCGGGCAGAGGGGGGCCATCCGCGCCGTGTCAGCCTCATGTTCGATCATTGTTGTTAAATGCTGACAGCTCTTGGAGAGACCTGCCTGAGAAAGTTCAACCCTCCAAACGCTCTATTGGCCCTGTCCCACTGGGACCTATTGCAAAACTGATGCAAGACAAGGTACGATGATCTGATGGCATTAAAAATTATTCTTGACTAGCCCCCAAAAGACAAGAAAAAAATGCCTGTAAGGCCAGCCCCATTCCCCTGGCTCTGTGCGAGTGAAAACATTCATCACCACGGCTGGACTTAGAAGTCGCCATTAAACTTAATGTGGAGAAGGAATTGCTGGTTGTCATCACTGGGAAAGACGGATGGCCGCTGAAGCTATTACTTGTATCAAATAACATCAGCGGTTATTAATGGGGTTTTTTTGTCCGAGACGATGAGTAGCAGGCTGCAATATTCAACTAGAGGTCACAGCTTGTGCACAGCCTGTATGAAGCTTAAAAGCTTTCAGACATGAAAATGAAATTATATTGGCGCCTATATTTGGATTAATTATCAGTAGTTAATATTAGCAATGGTGCTGCTAATACACAAAATCCTATATTAGTAGCAAGAAATCACATCATCTCGTGACTGAGTCTGTACTGCACCGTTTGCGTGTTTTCACCGAGGTGCAATGTAGATGTGGGACCAGATGTATTGCCGCCATCAAGACCTGTTAACGAGAGCCTTGTTCACTTACAGCAAAGAGTATTCTGGCTCACAGAAATATATACACGAAACAGAAACAACTAACCATGAGCAGACAGTCAAGGAAGAAAAGGGGCTTTTATCCAGCCACTGCAGAAGAAATCTGGTTGCTTTTCTAAAAACTGTCTTTTACTTAAGCAGGAGTTATCACACTCAATACTGCAATAAATGAATGAAAGTCTGTCACCTCTTACGGTTTATGAGGTCAAACTAGTCTATGGCATAAATTTAGAGATCCTACATTTCCTAGAGATCCTACAATTTTAGAGATCCTTTACATTTGCTGAGTATCAGATTTACTCAATGTCTTCTTGTTTTTCTACTAGGAGGAAGAATTAAGGATTCACTGTTCCTAGCCTGTTCATCTTTCATGCGGTTGCAGCATGTCCTTCTTACTCATTTTCTTTGTAAACTAGACAGTGTTTGTCTTTTCAATCTGTCTTCCTATGAAAATTTTCCCATGCCTCTGACCATTTTTTTATCACGTTCTGTACCCATTCTATTACTCTAAACTGTGGCAGAAAACAGCTTTATCCTAGTTAAGGCTGAAACTGCTCTTCTGTTTTCTAGCTGAATTTTTCAAGGGCTCAGAAACACACGGGCACAGCCACTGAGCTACCAGTCTGTCTTTGTAGAATTCTTGAGGTTTTTTTACCCCTCTGCTAACCAAACCATTACAAAAAAGCATTTTTTTCTAGCTGTGCTGGAAGTGCAGAACTGGAAATCAGAGCTGCCTTCATCAGATGCTGGTGTGAAAATGTGGAGTTTACGAGACATCAGTAGGAGGGGGGGTGGTGCTGGGAATATCTGTGCTTTATACTAATCTCCATAAAAATGAAGTCGGTCTGGTAAGTTGGAAAAGAAGATGTCTAAGTCCTTGCCTCTTTTTTCTCTGTTAGAACAGAAAATTTCTCCTCACCCCAGTTTGAGATTATTTAAGTATTTTCTACAATGAGATTTCGGCTCAATTTTTAACAAAGGACTTTCCTTAATAGCTAGTCTTTCTTGTTTATAATACATGCCCCTTGCAGGGGAACTATTCATTGATTTATCTTTTTCCTCTGAACAGCAGGAGGAAGAATGGTGAATTTTCCCTCTCTCCTTGCTTTCAGACACAGTAATGACAGGCCCCGAGGTATGAGGAGGCTCATCAAGACCAACTCTACTAACATTTGTGTTTGTTTTCCCACTTAGAGAAAAAGGCTTTCGTTTAGCAATAATTTCATATAACGGCACTGAATAAAGAGAACGTACCACACCTGCCCTTTGCAGGAATGGTTTCTTTGTGCTGGGATGCTTCAGTGCATTCTTGGATTTTTTTTTTCCCCCCCCAGAGCAAAAGTTCAGCTTAGACCATTTGGTGGTGTGAAAGTGTCTGGGGGACAATCACAGCCAGCAGCAGCCCTAGTGCTTTTTAACTGATGGGGAATTTAACAGAAAAAGCTGCAGGGGATGAGTGTGCGAGTGCACGCAGTGGCGGTCTAAAGAACAGGACTGCACAAAACATGGCTGTGCTGGGTTACTCATTAACAAGGTGACACTAACGAGGTGAGGACACTTTCTCTTCTATGTGTCCCTTGTCACACTCAACCCAGGTTGCTGCCTGCCTGTATCTGCAAGCTCGGAGATTGCCAACAGAACCCCCACTGGGGGCTACCACGTAGGAGCACAAATGCACGAGAACGCAGGAATATGAAATTATTATCTGCTATCACAAATTTGAAGGAGTTTTTGTAGTTACCTTAATTGCACAAGACAAGTAGGCTTCCACTGAGTTATGCCACTTCTGACACTGTTAACAAAAAAAAAATGACAAAGAACAATTTTAGCAAAGTTTATGAATTTGTGCTGGGTTTCTCCCACTGCCCCGAGGCGGTTGCTCTCTGATGGGAGGTGTTCTTCCAATGAAGTGGGGATTTTTGCTGTTGTTTGTTGTGGTTCATGTGTTGGTTTTTTTTTTTTTTTTTTTTTACAATCTTGTATAACCTGGTGTGTTTCCGGAGACAAGAACACGTTCTCTGTCACAGAAGCTGAACTTCGGGAAGCCTGGAGTAGGGTGACCTGTTTTGGGGTGCATGGATTTGCACTATGACTCCAGAGACCTGGCTGCTGTGCCCAGCTGCTGCCCAGCGATGTGATGTTCACCAAGTTATTTCATCTCCTGTCCTCTGTTTTATGCAGCTAGACTGCAAGCCATTTAGGTCAAGACCTGCCATTTCCAACCCTTGCACAGAATATTGTGAATGCCTGCAGGAAAAAATGATCATCAAGAAGAAGATATACTCAAGTAGAGAGAGAGAACACCTCCCCAGGCACACAGAAGTTGGGTGGTGGAATTGTAAGGAGTAATCCTGAATGCAGTCAATTATCTTATAGGGAATAGCTGGCTTCGCTTTACTGTTGATCCCTTTCATCCCTGGGGCTTAGAAATTATTTGTCCCTTCCTGTGGGAGCTACTTGTAAGCTGTCCTCCTCCACATGAGAAGCTGATGTGGCTCCAGGCTGGGACAGAAGGGCTGCGGACCCTTGGCCCTTTCCATCCGTGCCCACGCACGCCGGGCTATTCTCTCCCCTTTGCTCCAGATGACAACCTTTCCCATTCTTCTCCTCCAGCATCTGCTGCCTATTTTGATCAAACCAAGCCTGCCTCTTCCTTTTCCTTTAATTGTGTTGAAGAAATGAAAAGCATTTGGCTGGGAAATGTTTCCTCAGAAAGGCAAAAATATGTTCCATAAGCAATACTCAGCTTTTGGCTTCCTGCAGAAGGCAGGACAAGATCCCTTCCTCTTCTCCTGTCTGCCCCTTTAGAGGTCCTCTGAGGTTGAAGCACTCCAAATGATTAATCAAAAAGGGAACCCCTCAAAAATGGAACCCCTCAACTATTCTCTCCCCTAGGGTCCATTTTGCAAGAAGAATTTGAACAAGGATCATTCTAAACAGCATGTACGTCTAGTGGCATGGGTCATCGCCAGATCTGACAAATTATCCTCTCCCCATGCGTCACACCTTCAAATAAATTTGATTTTAAGATTTTCCAGAAACAGCAGACTAATGCCTGGGAAGGTAATTGAAGTTGTCTCTTTTGGACATTTTCAGGTTTCTTCATTGTCACTGGAACTGTGACCACATGAAGATCAAGAAAGACTGTCTTGACATCTTGTGTTACTTTCTTCCGATTTTTTTTTAACTTGTTTGGTTTTGAGATTATTTTGTTGGTGAACTTAGATCATAATATTGCTACTGTAGACATGGATTACTAATCAAACTAGAATTCGAAGACAGCTTTTGCCATCAAAGTCATTGGCTTCACTCCAGTCCAGGCTCTACATTGTCTTTTTTGCCCTAATGGATCTCACAGGATGGTTTTCATGGGTGGGGGCCTTGGAAGGCCATCTGACCTGACCTCCCCGTGCAGGTACAACTGTCTTCACCATTAGATCAGGCCACTCAGGGCTGTGTCCAGCTGAGCCTTGAGTATCTCCAAGGGTGGAGATATTGCAGCCTCCCTGGGCACCCTTCCCAGTGCATGACCACCTTTACAGGGAAGAATGTTCTTCCTTACACGCAGCCAAAATCTCCCTTTTTGCAGCTTGTCTTCATTGCTTCTTATCCTCTCTGGACCCTGAGAGAAGCCTGGTCCTGTCTTGCCCCATGAGATAGCTAAAGCCAGCAGTGAGAAACCCCCCAAGCCTTCTCATCCCACGGCTGCACGAGCCCAGCTCCCGCAGCCTTTCCAGCATGCAGAGCAGCCTGCCAGTGCCCCTCCGACGGATCTGCTGCAGATCAACCACACGCTGTCTTTTGCGATTTGGGAAGAGTTGTTCATGCATCACCTGATCTGGAAGCTCAGCTGGCGAAACATGGCAGGAGAAGGATGGGAATCCGCCCCTCTGGGTCTGTTTTCCTAATTTGCAATTATAAGAGGGTACTTGTGACCCATGGATGTCTGTGCCACTATTTGAGAATTATTGTCTGGAGCATCTGAGATTTATTCAAAGACCTGGTTTTGTTCTCAGCTATTCACCTGAAAGCCAGATATTACCTCCCCCTAGAAGTGTGGTGTTAGGACAGTAACAAGTCTGCCCTGTTCCAGGGATGACACTCAGCTACATCATTTTTGACAGTACTAGAAGGTGAAGAACAGCTGGATATGAGTAATTCCAGGAAAATTCCCTGAGGGCTTTTCCAACCTGCTGGTGACCCATTGCCCTTGACAGCCATGCTAGGTAAGATCTGCCTTCCCCAAAACTGTAAGGGGGAAAAGGAGAAAAGAAGCAAAGTTTCTCCATGGAGGTGAAAATCAAGCACGTAGTTCTGTCCGTGCTGTCTCTCTGCCCTGACCGGCGGTGCTTATCAAAAGGATGTTACTCGCCTTTCCCGGTCAGATGTAACCTTTGGGTTATATTTTGCCTTGAATTCGGTGATATAATGTATGAATCGTCTGGCTAGAGCAGCCCACTTCCCTTGATGCATCTGAGGATTTCCTGTTGGCTGGGGTTGTGTTTCCCTGTTTTGTTTGTTCTATAGATACGTGCGCTTTTACGGCATAGGGTTACTTCAGGCACAAGAAGATGGCTCTGCAGGACAGCATTGGAGCTGCCATTTGAAAAGGCCATTGTGAGTCTTCGTTAGGGCTCATAAAGTACTCTAAAGGTAGACGGCACTAAGTATGGCTTATCAGTTAACGTTACTCCTGGATCTTCCCCTCCCTTTTCCACACTGGCCCCTGCCTCCTGCTCACGGGTTTTATATAAACTGTTATTTCCGTCTGTTTGGCTTTGTGGACATGTACCACATTCCTTTCCCGGGCTGAGTTACAGCAGCTCTCCACCTAGCCCCTACCCACATCCTGCCGCTTTGTTCCCCATGAGCTGGCCAAACAGAAGAGGGGCTCGATCCATTGTCACTCCCACAAATATTTTAAAATTTTGCATCAAAACAAACCCCTGCAATTTCCAAGCGTTTTCAGCAAATCCAAACAGTCCCTGCACAAGCTATTGCTTCTCATACAAAGCAATGTTATGACAACACCAAATAAGAATATATCTGATATTTCCCAGATCAGGAAATTGAGTGATGGCCAATTTGGCTTCTCTCTTTGCTCTACAACTTGGAGGCAAAGGAGAGGGAGGGGAGCGAGGGCCTGGAGATGCTGTTTGCTCATTGTGAGATGTGTTTGTTGATAGCTAATGAAGTTAGCTCTGTTTCTCTGCTCCTTCCCTGGGAACTGCCATAGGAGGTGCTGAGAAAGTTCATCTGTTCCAGTGATCCAGACAGCCCTGCCAGCAAGAAATTCACCTCCTAGCAAGACTATTCGAGTCAAACAGAAATTATTTTAGAAGAAATGATAACCATTGCTTCTACCACTGCCTTCTAAAGGGGTGAGTTTTAATTCAGGCTTCTAAAAACTTTTTTCCCCTCTGGAAAGCACCACGTAGCTCTTCCCCCCCGCCCTGGGCTCTCACGCAGAAACAAGGTTTAGGCCAGCTGGCAGAAAGTGTGCGAAATCTCAGCGCTTAGCGATGCTGCGACCACAAACCCCACATCAACAGGACCCAAACGCTGCCCGTGACCACTGTGATGCCAGAGGAGGAGAGTGGCAGATAAACTGTTGTGCGCCTCCCTCCGACAGCTCATCCAGGATGATATCACCTTCCAACGCTGACCCAAAGGAAGCACATCGCTGATGGGAGGATATTAGTTCTGCGTAAACGCACGTTATGAGTTGACCATATGTGGTGTGAAACCACCTGCCGTTCATTGCTCTGGGAATGAAATCATTTTAAAAAGTGGTGGAGGGAGAGGAAAACTGTATTTCCTGCAAAGATAGCCTCGCCTCCCTACACACACAAGATGCATACATCGTGCAAAGGGTCTACAACAGACACCTAACTAAGCCTCCCAACAGGAGATTAAAGAGCACAAACCACAACATTCCCCATTTTCAGACTCGAAGAAGCAAGGGAGAGAGGTAGGCTTCACTGCTCCCTTCCTTCCAAATAGCCTCACATCTCAATGTCACTTGGAGAGCAAACAGCAAGAGCCACATGAGCGAAGACGTGTGCTGAAGGATAACGAGGGACATGGTCAACATGGAGATTATCAGCTAACAGGGCCACCGTAGCTTCTTCCCTGTCCCTTGTCTAGCTCATCCCTTCTCTTTGTGCTCCAGATTGTGTCATACATCTAACAGCAGATGCGGAGAATAAAACAAATAGCTCTTTCTGTATTATTTGGCATTAAAGAGTGGGTGGGAGCAGCAGCCTGCCTGGAAAGCACTGCTCCCGTGCTCTGCCCTGGCAGCATCCCCGCAGACAGCGAGCACGAGGGCTCCCCTGCCCCACCAGCAGCAGCCTGTAGCTGTTCCCGCTGCCGTTCCCCATGTGGGTCCTGCTTCAGTTTTGCCTCCTATCACTGCAGGTGCTCTGGACACCAGCAGCCCCAGCAGGGCAATGCCCCAGCCCTGGCTGCCTTCTCCATCACCGTCACTGCTCCCTTTCACTCGACCCCCTTCCCTGAAGGGCTAAAGGATGGTCTTTAGGCACTGCCTTCCTTGTTCCCAAACACGTGTCATCTCAGGGCTGGCATCTAGCTGTGCTTGGCTGGCACCCTAGAATGAAGAAAGACGTGTAGACATGGTGCTTAGGGACGTGGTTTAGTGGTGGACTTGGTGTTTGGTTAATGGCTGAACTCGATGATCTTAAAGGTCTTTTCCAACCTAAATGACTCTATGATTCTATGATTCTATGATTTAATTCAGCTTGTAATTAACATGACATTTTATGGTGAGTGAAGCTAATTTTCTCTAAAGATACTAGATAGCTGACAATTTAATGTAGGAGGAAAATAAAATTGGTGCATTAGAGGCAGGCTGGAGAGGTTTTGATGAACTGATGCCCACATCCAGTACGGCAACAGCTAGGACGTTTAACTGCATAAACCGCTACCCTCTTCTTGTGGGCAGATGCTCCCTTCTAAGACGGTTTGGAGATACAACTTACCACTGCCTCAAGACAGTATTTTGCAACCCAACAGAGATGGTACATGCCCTGGATTTGCAGCTAAAGTATGCTACCTAGAGCTAGGTGCATGCATTTTTGCCCTTTCCCACCTGTTTTACAAACAGCTTGCAAGTATTCACTAAATAAGTAACTTTCCTTCTACATCAGTGCAGCCTGCTCCTGCTCTAATGCATTGTATCCTACAGAGGTGAATGGACTGAAATGGTGAATCTGAGTGTCCCACATACAATCACTACAGCAAGTGACAGTGACAAGTTGTTTAAGATCCATCAGCCACATTATATTTAGCTTTTTTTTTTTTTAATTAAGATTTGTCATGGAAGAACAAGTTGTGTCGTCCACAAGAATAATCTCTCCCACAATGAAGCACTTTGAACAATGGAGGTACAACGAGTTCTATAATTATAAAAACTGCAAATAATCAAATCACATCACATCATTAGCTAAAACAATTAGGGCTAAATGACAAAGAGTTAGGTACAGCTGGATATACCTCACCAGCTACCGAGCGTATCTTTTCCAGAGTTGTTTGAGATATTTGCTTCCTGCTAATATCACGCACCTTGCACCCTTTTTGTGACATCAGCCCCAGAACCAGCCCTAAATCAACTTCTACAGGGACTGTCCAGGATAAAGACCAACACAGACATTTACTCATCTTCTTTGTTGGATTTTGTTGCTAGCTGTGAACTCAGACTGGACACAGCAGTCCTGTTGTTTGGACCCAATTATATAATTTCAATTAAATTAAATATTGAGCCAGAGTAGGTGTGTCAATGCATGCCATCGCCACACTTTTCTGTGTATTTTAGATTTATCCCCCACTCTAATCTGGTCTTTTTTGGAACCTTCTATTCCTAACAGCCCCAAACGTGTGTCACCATGTTTCTATCAGGCATTAGGATATCCATTGTCTCAATGTACGTGCTTGTTTCCTAAGGAGACTGATAAATTATAAGAAGTGAGCAACAGAAGCTCCACTCCATTTAGAGGTACTAAATTTGATGCTACCCATCTGTTTGCTAGGAAAAAAGTAGGTTTCATGGGCTATTTACAGCCCATGGGGAGGTAAGATTTGCTGAGATCTACCCACCTGGGACAACCATAATTTTTACCCGAAAACAGTAAAACTGTCAGGCAGAGTACTGTTAGCAGAGCAGAAGGGCTAAGCGGCTCAGTTATCAGGACCAGGAGTTGCAGGAAGTCCCAAAGGTAGGAATATAGAACCATTAAGGTTGGAAAAGACCTCAAGGATCATCAAGTCCAAACTACTCAACAGAAAGCCTGCTGGAAAATGCTGAGGGGATATTTTTTGCTGCACAGCTAGCACTTTAGGAGAGGGCAAGGAAGTAGAAAAAGCTTGGCACAGGAACAGCACTCAGCTTTGGGAAGCTATTGAAGAAAAGGATTTCCTCTGAAGCTTTTTGAGCTGGAGTAACTAGCTACATAACTGAGGAGCAGAAGTGCCTTGCAGCAAGACCAGAGTCATAGGAGTGTGTCTCTACATACAGTAATTATTCCATTAGGCTTTGCAGTGCAGCAAAGTCAGGGTTTTTTGTTTTGGTTTGGTTTGGTTTTTAGCTCAATGCTTGTCTGTTGCTAAGACTGATTTGGGGGATTGGCAATCTACCATCTTTCCTTTCTGCTGGGAGCAATATCTGAAACTGGGCTAATGCTCCATTGCCGGTGCTCAGCGCTCTGATGCAAAACCAGAGATCCCCAGGTGCCCCCAGGCTACTCTCCCGCTAAGCAGCAAGACCACTTTCAGAGGCATAAACCCCATGGCAAGGTTATCCTAAAGCATCTCTACATTGTAAAGTAACCAGTTTCCCATACAGAGGATGACCAAGTATTTTTGCATTTATGGCCTGCCTCCTATGCACGCTTCATTCATATATGCAAAGATAACAGCTGTTTTTCCTAGGCTTTCTTCCTCTCTTTTGTCCATGTAAAATTATCTTTCTTCCTGAAGAATTGTAACAAGAAAGAAAATGACAAATTTAGGCTCCTTTCTTTTTTCCTTTTTTTTTTTTTTTTTAACCCTGACATAAAAATAGCTTCCACCAGCACCTGCCGTGCAGTCATGTTTCTCCTAAATGTGCATTCTCTGAGACATATCGGTTCTTTTGCGAGGGTGAGAGGAGAACACAGAAATTATGCCAATATGTGGCCAGGAAACAGAATAATCAAGTTTGTCTTTCGTTCTCAGCTTTTTCTCTGCTCTCCACACCAGGGAATGGGAATGCCGCCCTTCCAAGTAGCAGGCTGAGGTCCATGGGGTGCGAATGCTGTTAGAGACAGATGACAGGGACAAGCCAGGGGACAGGCAGAAGGGCACCGAGAGGAAAGGCAACCCAGCAATGGCCTTCAGAAGAGTAGATTTATTCTCAGCATAAGCATAACATCAGCAAGGAAAATGACTTTCTCTGCAGTTCTTAAAACTACTCACCTCCTGCCTTGAAGAAAACACTTCAAAGCATGCGAGGAGGTCCTGCCTTCTCTAACAAGCCCATCTAGAAACACCTGTGCTGGTTCACTGAGGCAGCGTGCGTGTCCCTGCATTGCAAGCTGACCCATTAAGGGCTGAACTGCTGGCCAGCAAATCGTTCTTACGTGGGTTAACACTCTGACACACTGGTTTATCGCTGTTTTTTATTCCGGGCTGATTTTGAATAAACTGCCTTTACAGAAAAAAAGCTTTGTGCCTTGGCCTCTTCACTGCTGCTCTTTAACAGCAAGCCGGGCAATACACCGTAGTGAGCAGAGCTCAATCTCTGCAACTTTTTGTATAAAGCAGCAAATTGGCAAGGGCCAGGCTGGCAGCACACCCAGGGTTTCCCAACATGTGAGTCTGCTTTGTGAGTCTTAAATTGACTTGACTCCTGGCTTTACTCCTTCCTTTCCTCTTTTTGTGTTCCTGTCCCCAACCCAGGGTACTCGTTCTTGTCCGTCTGTACGTTTTGGTTTTAATTCAGCACTAGGCATGCTCTGTTTGCCACCGGAGAAGCCTTTGCAGGGTGGGTTACTTCACTTACTGGAGTCTCCTGGGAGACAGAGATGAGATTTATTTCTTGCGATATCCCAACTGGTACCACTTGTGCTTTAGTCATGAGAAAGCAAACTGGTGTTGATGGATTTGATACTGACAGCTGGTGCTCAATCACGTGAAAGTACTGTATTAGAGGGAGATGAGTTTGGGGCTTTTTCTGTCTAAATACCAAACCTATTTAAAGATTAACTCCAACTTCTCAAATCAATTCCCTTGATGGTGGACAGAAAGATGTAAGCAACCCCTTGAAGAGTGCCTTTCCCTGCTTCTCCCTCCTCCGCAACGTCCCCCGCAGACCACTGGGACATCCCCAGCAGGGACATGGGAACCAGACAACAGGATGCTGTCAGCTGGGGACTTTCAGCTGGAGCCTGCTGAGGACTAGCGATCATTCCTACCCAAATTCACATTTCGGTTTCCTTTTTTCTCCCTTCCTGCTTCTCAGTGACAGAAGAAAGAAGGTGATGGTATAAACAATGAATGAGAATAAAAACGGATCTCCCCAAAACATCCCAAATAATTATTTAAGAATGTGCCAAATGGGAATGGGGACAACAACTAGTGAAGGTTATAAATTTTTTTTCCTTTGGGAAGGCCCAGCCTGGACAAGGATGGCATATAGGATGTCTGCAAAGGGTTCTGTGCCAGCCCTGGGCTAAGCCAAGGCCAGCACAGGCTGGCAGCTGGCACCCATCAGCCCGTCCCGCAATTCCCACATGGCTGGTGGTCATCTCCCTTCTCTGATATGGATTAGGGACGCTTTTCAGCTCCCCAGGCACCTGGGTTCTAGTTTTGTAGATGCATTTTTTCCTCTTGAATGGGCTGTTTGGAGGAAAGCTTCTTTTATAAATGCCCCATAGATTGCAAGTTCCTGCAGAACTGTTTGCCCGGTGCCCTCGCAGCTCTGGCTGTGCCCGCAGCAATGCCCCCAAGCCCACCGGCAACGCTTCATGCAGCGTGCGGGCAAATCAGACCATTGGGGGATGAAACCACCATCCTGCCTGATGACACTGTGCGGTGTCACCACAGCAGGAAATTATAGACCCTGTCACTTATTCAGGTTTTTTTCAAAAGGACTAAATTTTTGTATAGATGGGATTTGCATGTGAAATAATACTCATTAGGAAATAATGACGAGATAAGGCCACCATTGTGCTTAAAGACAATTCTGATTTCCATCTGCATGGGGAAGAAATCACCGCCTTCCCACTCTTGGAAACACTCTGTGATGGTAAGATCTTGCTTTTTGTCATTGGACAGGACCTCCTGACTCAGCACGACCCCTGATCTGTCCTTAAATAGAAGACCTCTATGTGAGGAACCAGTGCTTTCCTCCAGTTTGGAGGTGAGTTAAATATGGGCAGTGCTGCATGGTCTCCAGGCTCTGGTGCCTGTCATCCCTCCAGGGAAACTGTTTTACTTTATCCCATCATGGGGGTCTTTCAGGAAGGGTTGTACAACATGGATTTGTTCTTTCATTACAGGACACCCAAACCCCCTCATTTTTTTTCCGGCAAGTGGAACAAAAAGAAGAAAGCAAGAGAAAACCATTACTCTGTCTGTGAGTACATTTAGAGGTGGCAAAGAGATTCTCTATGAGAAACGGACATTGAAACATTATGAAACCTGCTGTGAAGAGCACTTCAATAATACCATCTTGTTTGCACACTGAGCTCCTACAGGGTTTTTGGGACAGGGCTCGAAAGAAAACAAGCAAACCTCATAGTGTCTCAGCCTAAGTGTAACAACAGCTTTAACAGACCAGGGGAAATTGTTCTCATCTAGCTTGTTTCCTGCAAACCCAGAAGATCTGGTGATTTTTCTGAAAATAATCGCTTGGAAGCAAATGGGTGTTTGCCTGAGTTTTGGGTAAGACACAGAATAGCAACATATATATATATATGTACTTATGTACAAGTATAGAGGAAAACTGAGAACCAGTGTGCATGCAGGTGCACCGCCTGCCCACAGTGGGACTTGTAGACGGGTGTGAGAAGCCCTGAGTGACCTGCAGCCCCCTCTGCATCCCATTCCTGCACCTCCCGGCCCCATCTCACTGGGGATGGAGCTCAGTCGCAGCTCACCCTGGCTATTAAAAGAGCTCATAGCCAGACTTGATTGCAAAACTCCCAGAAAGATTCTGCAGAAACAGTACTAGCTAGAAAGTTAGAAAGGAGAGGTACTTACAGCCTCCTGCAGGTGAAATGGCATAAAAATACACATAAAGGGAACACTGCCATGGTTCATAACCGGCACAATGGTACCTGAACTGTCACATCAGCATGATTAAGAATTACTTTGTCTCCCCCAGCTAATACACAAACGCATTAGCAAAGTAAACACACAGGTGATGTTATTACACAGCAAAGTAACTAAATACAGCCCTTCAGACGCAGAGCAGCCCTGGTGTCTCCTGGCACGCAGACTCCTGCTGCCAGCCACCGCCTCCTTCAGAGCAGAGGGTGCCCCAGGGCTCTGCTCCCCCCTGGGAAACACCAGGCACTTGGGAGCCTTCCTGTCCCCCCCAAAGAGCAACCGGAGGAGACGAGTCCCCTCTCCCCAGCCCCACCTCCCATGACATTGAGATGGAGTGGGTCGGCCCCTCTGGGTCCACTTTGGCAAGTGCACGCACACTCCTGGCACCGCAGTGCCACCAGGAACTGGCTCAGCCACCCCCCATCCCCGGGGCAGAGGCAGCCACTGGGAATCCTTCCTCTCCTGCCTGTCCTTCCTAATGACAGAAATGATAGCCAGCTCCGTGACTGAAGCAATTAACTTTCCACTTTGCTCCCCATCAGGATCAGAGTGCTGATGCATCAGGCAGGCAGGGCCTTTGCCTGCACCTACTAGTGCCTGGCCCTTCTGGCTCCAGCATCATGCAAGAAGAACGTAAAAAACCTCCATCTTCTCCCTTGCAGAGGGTTATTGCCTGCCTGTCGCTTGATTTCCAGGACGGCAGCTACCAAAGGCTCCCTCAAAGAAAGATCTCCACCTGTGCCTGCAACAAGCTTCCAAAATGGGACAGATGATGGGAACATGGGGTGGGAGACATAAAACCCATTTTGTTCCCCCCGTGTATTTGTAAATTATCAAAAAAAGAGAATAAAAATAATATCCAATTCAGCAACACTTTGGATGGCATGTAGTGAGCAATTTCTGGCACGGGCTGTGAATTCCAGGTCTGATTCATGGAAACTTGGATGCAGAAGATGCAACGTGCAATGACAGCGAGGGAAGGCAGGACAGTGTCACCCTGGACAGGAGCTGAGCAACAGGGGTGCTTCATTTGGGGTGCTTCGCCTCTGCTTTACGGAAACATCAGCTCAGAAATTCTGCCTAAATGCCGGTGACACTGCCAACTGCCCCGCTTTTCTCTTGCAGATGTTATCTGTGCCTTTTCAGCAAGATGCAATTTAGGTATGAAATGTTTCACTTTTTGTGCTAGTGCTAATACAAGGAGCAAAGCAATATGGAATTTGGCCCGAAGAACTCATTCAGTAATAAAAGAAAGGGATCGCTTTTCATTTGAAGCAGACACATTACCATGACAATGCAACGACAGAGACAGAGGTGTGGGAGCAGCCTGACGATGCAGACAGCATCCCTCTCTCCGGAGAAACTTCCCACCTGCCGTTGGAGCATGCAGGATATAGAGTGAGCATGTGTCCTGGGTTCAGCTGGGACAGAGTTAACTTCCTTCACAGTAGCTGGCAAGAGGCTGTGTTTGGATTTGTGCTGAGATGAAAGCTGATCACAGTGATGGTTATAGTTGTTCCAGGACAGTAAGGACTTTGCAGCTTCTCTGCTGTGCCCGTGTCTGCAGGGGCAGGAGAAGCTGGGAGGGAGCACAGCCCCAGTTACTGGTTTGGGATTTGATCTTAGGTTTGGGATTGAGACCCAAAGTGGCCAATAGTCTATTCCATAACACACACGTCATGCCCTGTGTATCGGTGAGGACCCTTCGGAAGATCGTCCCTTTTGGTTCCAGATCTCTTTTGCTCCGGGTCACCTCACTCAAGGTGGTCCCTCTCCCAGGGCCTTCTCCCTCCCTCGGTCAGCTCTTGGTCTGGGACGCTCGGACTGTTATCTCCATTCCAGGAGTGCGGTTTCGGGACCGGGATCATTAGCCAGGACTGGGCTGAGCCTTGGCCATCAGGTGGGGGGGGCAGTATCACTGTGTATCACCCATTCATATATTTGTATCACTATTATTTTCAATATTATTGCAGTTTAGTTATTAAATTGTTCTTATCTCGACTCACGAGTCCTTTTTTCCCTTTACCCCTTTCAATTCTCTCTCTCCCCACCCCTGGGGAGGGAGGGTGAGTGAGCGGCTGTGTGGGGTTGGCTCCCAGCCCAGGGTAAATGCATCACAACATGAAACCTGTCTCCCACCGCCATGGTTTGGACCATGGTGTCAGCACTCTTCTTCCTCTCTTTGCCCCCTCCTTTAGAGGAGGTTGATCTGTGAGAGTTGAATCCCTGATCTGCTGAGGAGCGAGAGCCAGCGTACGCATGGTCGCCCTGGTAGTCATGGGCATCAGCGGGATGGTCACCTTTCATCCCTGCTTGGAGACAAACAGAACAAGGCCAGGCAAAACTAGCATCCCTCTGAGCGAGAGGAAAGGACTTTGGGGAGAACTGACCCAGAGCCTTATGCCGTGAAGGGAACAGACTTGCGGTACTGGGCAGGGACAAGGTGCCACGCGTGACTTCTTCCCACATTTGAGACTTTGTTGTCAACGGGAACCTGCCAACGAGCAGTCTGAGAAGAAGTGAAATGGTTAGGATGTCTCAGGGAGAAAAGCAGATCTCAGCTTGGCACGAAGCTACTTTTGTTGGCAGTGCATAATTGATGTGAAATAAATTACAAGCCAAAAAATAAAAAAAAAAGATAAATCAGCCTGTTCGCCTGTTCTTTAGGGCACTGCCTCTAATGGGGGTTGAACACTTGCTATTTCTAGCTGAATTATTCTGATGTGTGAAGCGTGACAGATTGAATTGCTGCCCAGCATCTTATTAGGTTTATTTACTAAAAGGCAGAAAGCACAGGAAGACAAGATAATCGTACCAGAAGCCTGCCTACCCCTCGCCACTGTCTCCCTCACCCGACAGTGCAGCAACATGCTTTTCATTTTATTAAAGACCCATGAGAAACCGGCAGCAGGGACCCTCAGCAGCGAGAATTCAGACTAGATCCCCTCTAACGGGAGCCTGTTCCTCTGCGTATTCCCCAGGTATCTCAAGTGCATCCTCACAGCCATACTCTGCATGTGAAATTACCTCTGTAGGCAAATCCAGAGCTCCAAAAATGAGGAAATATGCTTATTAAAAACATATTTATTACTTTAAGGGAGTCCTCAAGCAGCATTGTGATTAGACTGCAATATTACCGTTTGCTCCCCATTGCCCGTAGCACGCTCTCATAAGTCTGCAAAGAACATTTCTTTCCCTGCCAGTTTTTTTCTTTTGGCTTCACTAAACATCTAAGGATTAGTGATGGTTCTGTTCATGACTGCATTATTTTGGAAGAATTCAGCACTGCAACAGGAGCGGCACTTGGGCAAGCTCCCAAGTGATGCTCTGGCAGACTTTTTTCCAGGCTGTACCGAAACAAGCTCCTGAGCCTGCAAAGAAGGTTTTTCTTGCCCTGTTCACAGCTGCTATAAGAAGAAGGCCCCCAGAAGTGACTCCTGGCAGGGCAGGCCACCTGTTCTATGCTTTAATCCACAGCTGAATTGCAGCAGCACCTGCTGTGTGTGTGTAACCTGCTCCAACCCCCCAGCAGAAATGGGAGCAGAAACCCCAACTGCACATCTTTGCAACCTGCAGCAGAGAAGGAAAAGAACAGGCAAAAATCTGACCCAAAGGAAAAATATAGGACCCTTTCTTGAAAATATTTTTTTTTAAAAAAGCATTAAAATATTTCATCTCCTCTCAAGACTTGCACCCTCGTGAAAAGACTCCCCACCTTACGGAGCTAATGAAATTCTCTCGGTCAGAGCATGTACTTGTTGCAGGGAGACTAACGCATTACCAGCGTAACCGAGTTTTCTTCAGTTCTCAGGTTTACAGACTCAGATGTGTCATTTCATTCCAACTCTGCCTGGTACGGGATTCAGGTAAGCGTGCTTTTGGATGAAGGCTAGAGGACAACGCTGACTTTTTCCTCCGGCTGTCCTTCAGACCCTAATCTCCTAGCAGACATCAGAGCTCAGGTTGCACTCAGTCTATCCCATGGAAAAACAAAGAATATCATTAAAAACATTGTCTGTATAATGAACCAGAAAGAGTAAAGGTCTTAACTCTGGCTTGCCCATACCTGCAATGAAAGCTGTAAGCAATGCTTGGACACTTCTGTAGGATTTATAATTCCTGGCTGTGGGTTTTGTGTTTGGGGGAGGGTGTGGTGTTATTTTTAAATTTTTATTTTTTTTTAATCTTTGAACAGTTCTACATTTGATCCTTTGTTAGAAGCCTTTCTTTCTGGTCAGCTCTACTGGATAAATCAGATTTCCTCACTATTAAATTACAAGAAAAACCCAGGAGAATGAATCAAGGGAAAGGTTAAGGCAAGCAGTGATGTTTTTTGAAAGAAAGGACAGCCCATTTACATCCATGGATTTGGGACTATTTGTCACTTCCATTTACCCAAAGGTTAGGAAGGTGAATTTAGGTGCCTGTGTTAAAACATTTTGCCCAGCATGCATTGGGAATATTCACAGTTTTTTCAAAAGCCATGTCATCCTGGCATGACGTGAGAGTGCGAGAGGATAATCTGAGTTGGAAGGGACCTCTGAGGATCGCCTGGTCCCAGATCCTGCTCAAAGCAGGGCCAACTTACGTGGGGTTACCTGCCCCTTTTCTGGAAAATATTTCCAAGGACGGAGATGTCACAACTGGGCAGCCTGCTCCAGTGCTGCACTACTGACCACTCTCGTGAAACAGCCACAACAGAAGGTGTGCATTGATCTCAAAAATCCAACTCTTGTGCTCTAAAGGTAAATCCTACCTTTAGGATCCAGCCTGCTGCTCCCTCCCCTGGGTCTCTGGAGGTTGGCCATCCCAGGAGACTGCTCTTTAACTACCGCCATCACGGCAATACCTCAGGCAGGTGCAGAGGAGGATGTCCCAGTCCACAGGTGACATCTCACACCACGCATGGGGTGGTGTCGTGGGTAAGGACCGAGCAGCAACCCGGTGTGGAGCACCACGTGGCGGCTCCCTTCCCTCCCTTCCCCCTCCTGGTGAGATGGGGGAAAGAATAAATAAAAAGGGGGAACCTCACGAGTTGAGGTAACAACAGATTTAATAATACAAGACGAGAAAAAGAGAAGATAACTACAACAAACAGTATTAGAAGGAACACACAATGGAAAACAGCTCATCACCGAAATGCCGCCCAAACCCCCCACCCCTCTCCTGGCTAGCTTCCCCCTATATCCCGGGCATGACCAGCAGGTATGGAATATCCCCTTGGCCGTGCCCACCTCCCAGCTTCTGTGAAAATTAACCCTACCCCAGCTGAACCCAGGACAGGTTGACTGGTTGTGTTCGACATCCTCCTTCCCTGTGCACCTCAGGAGCTGATGGAGCTGGCTCAGGAGCAGGGGCTGTGCGTGTCCCACTGGCTGCACGACCCAGCGTTTGGCAGCCACAGAGTCCCCTTTGCCTATGGCTGGTTCCACCAGCAGATTTCTCGTTGTTTACAATTCCCTGTGACCTCTCCTGCATTTAGTGCACCCTCCTCTCCCACCAGAGACTGGAGAGCATCTAATTGGCACTATTAGAGATGAAGCAGCAGGAAAAGTGGGGTGCTGCTGAGGGCTCAGTGTAAGTATGCCTCGATTGCACCTACAGCCCAGCCCGTCCTGCAAGAAAATACGAAAGAATTTAGCTGCACAGTGGAGTCAGTGCCCATCAATGAAGTATGTCTAGCACAATGCAGAAATAAATAAGCATTGTTTAAAATACTATCCTATCCTGGGTGGTCTTCATCTGTCCAGACAGAAGGCATCCAACTAAGCAACCAAGAAAATGCCCAGTAAATAAATATGTTTTGCATTTGCAGGGTCTAATTCTCTGCTCTGAGTTTCCACAGGTTTTGAAACTCAGGAAACTCGTCATACTGTTTCTGGAGCAGCCTAACGCACTCTGCTTATGAAAAGAGAAATTAAACCACTTCTGTATGTGAAGTTATTGCCTTACAGCCTTGTCTGTAAGAGTTGGAGAGTCAAATCTGGAATAATTTAAACAGATTTTTGCCTTAAACTTGCATTTCTATTACATGTTAGTCTGCCCAGATGGTGGGTGACAAGGCAATGTTGATAACGCATTTCAGCTCTCCCATCTATCTTCACATTCATGTCTCTTAGCTTTCCTGATAGCATTTTAAGAGTAGAAGAGATCAAATAGAAGCATATAGCCATGAAGCTAAAAACCCACAGAAAAAAAAAAGGCCATCAAATCATTCTACAGCATTGTTGCAGAATCTGGATTAGATCCGAGTGAAACTGTCACACTCACAAGCATTGTCAGTCACTTTTCATGTTGGTTACATGTGCAAAATGGTGAGGCAGCAGGAGGAAGAAGAGGTCTGTGTTATCTAGTTTGTCTGTGAAAGACAAAGGGACTGTGGTTATTTGTCTAAATGTGTTTCATATGGATAAAGCAAGATCAGGACTCAAACCCTGACTTCTTTTATATTCCCAGAGCATCACTTGGGGAGCCAGCACTTGGGGGACTACTGTACCAACATTTCCAAAGAATAGAATAGAATAGAATAGAATAGAATAGAATCACTAAGGTTGGAAAATAGCTCAAGGATCATCAAGTCCAACCAACAACCCAACACCACCCAACCCACTAAACCATATCCTGAAGCACCACATCTACACGTTTCTTGAAAAGGTCACGGTCCAAGCCTTGGATTCAAGTTTTGAGGCTTTTTTGCATGCTGGCACATGTAGGCTTAAGATTACTTTTCATGCCTGAGAGTTGTCTAAAAGGTTGTGTAGAGACAGCCAGTGATATTTCTCCAGGCAGGATCTACGCTGCATTTTCATATGGTTTTTGTAAGCCTGGAGAATTACCCTTTTCCCAGAACAGCTGCCACTTCATACACCAGGAAATATTTCTTAGTAATTTAACTCAGTTAAGGGCAGCTTTTATAATAATTGAATTCTATGGCATAAGTATCCACCTGAAAATTATATTCAACATAGGTCCATCATTGTATAGGCTAATTCCTCATTACAGAACGGAACCGTAGAAAAGCACGCGCCAGCGGTTGGTGATTGTGAGCAGTCAGAGCACAGTGTGAAAAAGCAGTGTTGGTAATTACAGTGCCAGCCCGCACAGCTGGGGAAAGATTGCTGCCATGGCAGACAAATAGCATTAGTAATATCTCATTTCACACAAAGTGGTGAAGGCTGCTAACGACTGAGAGGCAAATACAATTAAAGCCTACGCTCACCCTGTCCTTTACAATCTGCCTATAGCACACGTTCTGGTCCTTAACACATCCATTGGGTATATCGATCATCCCATTTGTCCTCGCAGGAGAGCCAGATTTACTGCTGGCTGAAACTAAAGGTTGTAGATCCTGCTTGCACCAAAGAAGAAAACTTGGATCCACTGAAGTCATGGAGCAGTTTTGTCCCTGTTTTCAGAGAGGAGCAAGATGCCATCCCATGTCTCTACATTCTTGCTGGATGTGCTTATCACCACTGTGGAGCAGCCTTTCAGATGCTTCAATTATGTAGTTTTTCCAGTCCTCCTGCAAGACCAAAATACCTTATCCGCTGGAGGTGGGAATGGAAAGCCTGTTGTAACCTTCACAAGAGTTGTAGGATGGGGGAAGAGAGGTGACCTGGAGAGCAGCTGAGAGCTGACGTGCTGGCTCTGCACTGTGACAAGACCAAATTCCCTGCTTAAGGCTTTCAAATGAGAGTCCAAGCCCTGGTTCTCCAACGGGAGCTATAGGGGCAGGTGGGATACAGACTTGCAGGGAGCATTGGCACGCGTGAAAAATGCATGACACCTTTTCATTAGTGGTTGCAATGCCCCTGTCCATAACTCATACCATCCCGACAGAGAGACATTGCCCAGGCTGAGCAAACAGCAAGCTGACAAATGTGCCAAATTTTTAAGCTGTCTCCTTGCATCTGCACCCCAGCTCCCCCAGATGTATCCCTGCTCACTCCTTTGCAGAATGTTCTGCAAAGCTGGGGCCTCATTAGCCACCCGCTCAGCTGGCTACATCCTCCTGGATGTGAGGAGCTGCTTCAGCATATCTGGTCTGCCCAGGTTTAAAAATGATGTAGAATATTTCTTTATGCCCCTCCTTCTCCCCGACATGCACTTATTGCACGGTCTATTGAATTAACCTTCCTGATGGTTGTTATTAGGATTTACAGGGTAGCAGCAGCTCTGCAAACAACATGGAAATTTGCTTGTGACTGTGGGTGCAGTTTTGCAAAAGCTCCTGAAATTGTTGCTCCTATGCGTGCAGGCAAGCTCCTGAGGTCTCCTGAACTTTGGGAAAGCACTCAGCCCTACTGCAACTCCCAGATGTGTCTGGATGAATCCATCCCCCTTAGACACAAACTGCAAAAATCTGCTCATCATGAGCTAGTTCAGTGTCTAATGGCAATTTCTGGAAGAGTCTTGCTTGCTGCGGCTGCTCGTCTTTGATGGAGGGCTTAAAAATGTCAGCTTAGGTCTTTTTCTCTTGGGGTCCCACGGCAGGGCCCTTCTGCTGCACCAGTGCCAAAGATCAACATGGACTGTTCCTCTTCCTCACACTGTCAGAAGGATGCACCCTGGCTTCATGCTGCCTCTAACCCCAGCTCTGGCTGCCAGAGTGGGGAGGAGAAGGGTCTGGCCCCAGAGTTTCCCATTCTTCCCGTCTCCTCTCCTGCTAGTTCCTAAAAGCTCTCGTGTTCCAGGGCAAGAAAAATAATTTAAAGAAAACACTGCTCCTTAGCGGTAATATATGCCAAGGGCACAGGCAGTCTTTTTTTATTTCTAACTACAGTGCGTGCAATGACTGTAATTATTTTATTCACATAAAACATAGCATTTGCTGTGCCTAGGTTGCTGTTATTGTTCAGCGCTGAGGCTCTGCTGAGCTCTCCAGCTGAAGCAGGGCCAGCATTGCCCTCCTCCAGGTCGACAAGCTTACCCCTGGCCAAGATCATTTTTTGCCAGGCTCCTTGGCACAGGGAGAGCCGATGGCAGTCCCGGCTGGTTTGCCGGGATTGCACCAAGCCAGGAGCCTGCCCTGCTGTGATGCTATGCTCTGCAGGGCTGGGCAGCCCCATGGGGTGGTCCTGGGGCTGCAACTGTGGGTGTGGGGTCTCCTGACTTCAGGGGAGCTGAAATGTGGAGAGGAGCTATGTGATGGGAAGGCGAGGCTGAGATCTGGATGAAACCTCCTCTTACGGCACTGAAAAACTCAGGAAATCTCACGGAAATAAAGGTCCAAGAAGCCAAGCCCATGCTGGGAGGAAGCAGAAGCAGCCTCTGTTAGCATTTTCTGAAAAGGAGCGGGAGGGTGGGTCCCCAGGGTAGGTCAGAGCCACCTTCCCCCAGGGAGATGCTTTATCGTCTTCCAAAGCCGCCAGAGCTGAGCCTGCTGCCCACCCACTCACGGCTTACACTCTGCTCCGTGTGAGTGGAGAAATTCCTCCACTCATTCTTAAATCTCCTGGGGCCACATAAGAGAGAGGCTGTGTCTAGGAACTCTGGCATTAGACAGGAGGTTTCATTAAACAAGTCCTCTCGGATCCGGGCAGCCAGCGGGAAGGGCACTAACAACCTGTGGAGTACAAAGAGGAGAAGACCCAGCTGCCGCAGGCTGTGTGTGAGAAGGGATGCCAGCACTGCCGAGACGAGACTTTTTTTGACCATAACCAAACAAAAGAGAACAGAAATTCATGTTTAATTCCTAGAGATTTTCTTCCTCAAAACAAATTGCACGTACAAGGCTTTTCTGCCTCTGGCACAAAGCACCCCTCCAGGTGCGGTCCGCAGCGGGGCTGAGCGCTGGCTCTCCGAGGCAGCAGCATCACTAACCCCACTGCGGTGGTGATGCCCAGAGGGGAACGTGGTCCTCTGGGAGGAAAAGAGAGCAAACACTGCAAGGATGGACCTCAGGAGGCCCAAGGAAATGAGCTTCCTTACTGGGAATGCCACCAAAAAAAAAAAAAAGGAGGAGACAAAAAGAGCAGTTCTAAGATAAACTGCTGAATTCCTCCTGGGAGGATACACCTTCCCAAGAGAGCTGGGCTCATAACACATGTTTTATGTTTTTCTCTTCCAGAAGGTACTGGCTAACATTTGGCAGGGGGAAGGCAGCCTCCCAGATAATACCACATCCTGAATTTGCACAGGGAGTGGAAGCCCAGCTGGGCGGTTTCCCTTTTCAGCAGATTTCTTTAGCACATGGACATTTTTTTTCACCACTATCATCACTGTTCAGCAAGTGACAAATCTGCTGGAGTGCCTCACAGGCAGTTTGATTCACTCAGGGTCCAGCTCTGTTTCCCAGAACCGTAGCTGCTAGGGATGGGAAACTCCATTTTCTCCATCTGTCGGGCACAGAAGGATGTCTTTTGCACCCAAGAATAGAGTTTTCCAACATTTAATTGCTTTGTTCTGTAAAGCCTAATCTGACGAGGCTCTCCCTGTTCTCCTAGGGTCTGCTGTCAACGCTTCCCACACATCTGGCTTTGCCTAGCCCTAAAATTTCCAACTTCAGAGAAGTTCCTCAGTCACATATTTGTGCCCCTTCAGCCAGCTCTGCTCTCACCAGGTGCAGTGCTAACAACTTTAAGTTACAGCTCCCTAATTCTTTTGTACCCAGTAAGATTTCAAAGTCTTTCCCGGGCTCTAATACACAAGGGCCACTTGTGGATTGTCGAAATAATGGTATATCTTAGCTCTTGCACTAAAATTTTCTTCTGTATGTCCCACCTCCATTTCAAAGAGGATGAGGATCCCTCCCTATCGCATAGGTGGTGGAGTTCATGCATAAAGATAGCAAAATTATTTACCTGAAACCACACTTCCAGGGCCAAAAATCAGAGTCTGGGCCCTTGGAGTCATTTGGCCATGCTCTGTCCATCTGACCTTCCCCAGGCCTTGGGGACCCGCTCATCGCTCGTGCTAGACTGCAATACTCCTCCATTTCCTTGCTCCACGATGAAAGGTGCAAATCTCTGGTGCTGCCTTTGCCCATGTCACACAGAAATTTGTCCCAGTACCAAGCCTGCTGTTTGTACAGGCCATTCATTAAGGATAAGTAAAGCAGGGAGCAATGAATGTGGCTAATTGCATATAATTATAGATCCCAATTCTCTTCTGATGCTGTATGTGTGTGTCTGTTTACAGGGCAATTACACAGTAAATAGGATGCAATTAGAGTGATCTATGCTGAAGGGCTGCACTTGTCACTGAGAGCTGAACTGGACGGACTCCAAATGGGGATGCCATCTCCTTTCACTGGAGTTCCCCCAGAATCAAGCTCTTGTCAGGTTCTTCAGCTGACCATTGAAGGTCATTTTCACAAGTTTGTCTTTTTCTGCTGCCCCTGCAGCAAACAGATGTCTCAGTAATGCCCTGTCTCTGCTAACTGTCCCCTGTTCTTAGTTTTCTCCTGTCTGCCATTCCTTTTCTCTTGGCTTAAGCATACGTACTACTCAGAAACACGTCACAGCTTTAGGTCAGTGTCCTGCTCAAACAGGATTTTGACGGCAGCCTGAGTAGGCTGGGAGTGATCAGCTGATGACACAGGTTCACACTTTTACCTGCGTGAAATTGGTTGCAGGTCTTGGTCTGGACAGAAAAAAAAATCCACAGTATGTAGCTCCAGCTCCACTGGGAGTCTCAGAAGACTGAAAAGTGCTTTCCTGCCCTGGTCCTGCTTGCTAGAGTGGAAGAGGTTATCAGCAGAGGGAGAGGAAACTGGCTGGAGCTCCTAAACACTGCTTCAGTATGGAAGTTAGGGAACAAGAATAAAGTTGTCAGGGAGTGCTGGGAGGGAAGCATTCCCTATTTCCATCTTCTCTCAGTTCAGTGAGTAAGCAAACCTCAAGTCCCCACAGTTGTCAGTCCACCACTTTTTACCAGAACGAGCATCCTAAGCAATACAGAGGATGTTGGGTCAATAAAGTCTCTGCTAAGAATAGCTGTACAAACATTGCTTTGGGCTTTCTGTAACACTTGCCTGTGAACTTCTCACATCCTATCTACAGAGGTTACTCAGCCAGGCACATTGTTCAGTACAACCACTTTCTTTGTGAAAGCACAACCCGAATTCAAGTCAGCCTTTGGATGCATCAGAAAAATGTGTTAGATGAGCTCTGACTGCAAAACCTCCCTGGCTGTTGCTGTTGCTGGAGCAAACCATGATGCAGTTTGATGGGTTTTTGTTTTCTACTCTGAACTTTCACTGCATAAATCAGTATCTCAGTTTAGTTTCCAGAACAGGGGTGCTACTGCTGGCAAACCGAGATTTGGAAAGCCAAGCTACGACAGAAAATAAAAACTCAGATTTCAAGAGTTTTCACCCACAGGTGGCTGGTTTCAAAGAGAAGTTTCTGGGTTGTTCAGTCAGTTTGGGACCACGTGGCACAAAGAGTTCTTTCATCACCCCCATGAAGGGGATCAGGAGGAGGAGTCCCCAGCTCAAAACACCGCTTGAGTCAAAACTAGCCCAGAAGGTCACTCGAAGGAAAGATCAGAGATCTAAAGGCCTTTAAGCAGGACTATGCTTCACCTCCTTTTCAGGGGACAGGAAAGTCACACCAGCATGGGCTGGAGCATGGGGGTGATGCAGGTATCGCTACTTCATAGGACACCTGAATGATGGGCCCTTACCCAAGCCCATTAAAAACCCAGAGATCAGCTGCTAGCTTGGGACTGTTGGGGACATGCTGGCTCTGCCGCTTTTTCTCTGGAAAAGGGCTGAAATGATGCATAACACGCAGCAGGCATAAATTCAGGAGCTGACCACAGATCTGTAGAAGCTCTAGATGGATGGGACTAGCACCCTTGTACTTTCATAGGCTCCAGCAATCCCGGCTTCTGGGAAGGAAAACTTTGAAACTCGGAGCTCTGAAACACTTGAACTGGAGAAAGCACGATGACTTCTTCAGATGAGAGGCTTCAAAGAGGGACACTAATGCAGCTCCTGTCATTGAGTACTCAACTGGATTATTGCCACATGTTAGACCAAATTTTCTCCTTGAAACTCTCTTGACTGGAGGTTTTCCATTCCCAGCCCAGGTAGAGCTGTTGTAGGGAGTACTGAGGTTCATCTCTATGATGGTCATGCCTAGAAGAGTTGGGCACAGGTTCTGTGCGAGTAAAAGATTTATGCTCTTGACAGCTAGTGTCCAGTAAGGAGGTCAGCTATGAAATCTAAGGCAGCTGATGTCCCCCTTCAAGGAGCTTTTCTTAACTAATTCTAGAGGGACCCTGGAGAAATCAGCTTTCTTATCCTACTTGTAGTGTCCACGCTGTCATAATTTTATTGATTCAAGCACTCATCCTCTGCTGGAGTGATGCCTTCCTCCTTGCTGCACAGCCAGCAAATCATTATCTGATCAGAGCCACATTTTCACATCTCATCAAGACTGGAAACAGCAATCTTGACATGAAAGAGTTTATTGCTCGTGCCCAGCAGTGCTACCTTCAGTCTTGGTGCAGTAGTCACTTGCTGCATTTATCTACTTCCCACTAATACTTCAAGAAAGCTCATAAAGAAAAGCTTGTCTAGGGAAAATGTCATGCATCTATTTGTGCAGGGCACATTCTCACAGCTATGCCAAAACCCTTGGAGCCGGGGGTGAGTGACGTGGGCATCACGCTTGCCTGGGAAGAAAAACAATAGTGCTCCCACATTCCCACAGTGCAAGTATTTGAAAGTCATTAATCGTCACAGTAAGAGACTGTCTGTGTTGAGAGTGTCCGTGTTGATGTGTTTGCAGGACCTGTTTGGCAAGCACTTCAAAACAGAGGGGGGGGGAAACATTTACTTTTTTTGGTGTTTCATAAATCCAAAAGGAAACTCAATCCCGCCAATAAATGGATCTTAGAAATTGTCTCAGGCTGCTCGAAGTGCATTGAGCTTTCTAAGCTTTTTACGCCAGGGGGTTAGGAAAATGCCTGTCAATTTCTCCATTTTGGAGATAACTTAAGGAGTGTAGCCCTGTATTATAGAGGAAAAATGTTTATAACCACTAGAAATGGAACATTATATGAATATAAGTAGTGGCTTAGCATGAATGAGCAACTATAACAGGCATCTGGCATCATCCTTTTAAGCTAAGTGGAATTCAGATGATGGACAAATACTGGAGGTGAGAGACTGAGAAGAGTCAGGACTCTCCATGAGAAAAAGGTCAAAAGAGCCAACTTGCTGGCAAGTACTAACAGACATACTCTTCACCTTATTTAGACCAAGGTAGGACAGTAGGAACATACTTAATTAGCTAATCTGGAGCCAAATATTTTGTATTATTAAGATCATAAAAAGGGGCCTGGCATTGAGGTTCTCATCTGCAGTGGCTGAGCCCTTCCTAAAAACTAAATTTCTGAGTTTAACTGCGGGAAGACTTTCTTCCTTACCAAGGACTCCCTTTTATGTCCCTGAATTAACCCCTACTTTTGATCATTTTTACATTTCTTTCTGATATTCATTATACAGACACACAGTCTCCATTTGCATGGGTTCCCAACGGCCCAGCCCGTGAACTCGCTCTGTCACATCCGCAGCACCATGCTCCTTGCTCCTCGGCGTGCTGTGTGATCGGACCGGTACCTCCTCTTCTCCTCACCTGTTCCCAGGAAAGCCAGTTCTCTTTGAGATGGCTTTGCTTCGGCTTTTGTGGCTTTCCAGCTAACGTCTGGGGCTTAACACCTCTCTCCTCTCGAATGCCAGCCTCCTTGAGGCAGGAGACAGTCCTTAAACGGCGGAGTCTGCGATGAGCACGCAGCTGCACGTTTCTATTCATACAGCCATGGCTGTCTGTCAAACGCAGATAATTGGATATTCATCCATACATTTGCATGAGCAATCAGAGGAACTGTCTGCAGAAGCAGAGACCCTGCACTTCAGGGGCTAGCTTGGATCCTTCTTCCTTGAAAATGTCAGCCTCCGATAGCTTCTGAGAGGGTGACTCTGTCCCCAGGGCAGGTACGGCTGCAGATTTGAGCTAGAAGTTAATTATGAATAATAAAGAGCATGGGGGAAAGAACTCTGTGCTCTGTCCTTCTGGCATGAGGCAATTACTGTCCAGCTAATTTCGAAGGTTTATGCATTTTTTACGTTTAGCAGTGCCTGGCTGATTTCTCCTGGTGTGGAACTAGAGAGTATCATCTACCACCAGTACCTACCCTTCAGCTCAGGAGCCCTCTTTTAAACCTGCTGCTTTGTGGCTGCCTCTGGTAAGCATGTTTAATAAATATTTAAATTCCGGAAGAACTTTATACTCTGTGCACTTAATCTTTTAAAATCATGTTGCTGTCAGAATGCCCCTCCCATGAAGTGCTGGTGGCAAAGTGCCTTCTTCTCCTCTGAAAGCTTTTTTGACTCCCAGCTGTATTCTCTCTTGTTTTTTCAGCCAGGCTTTCAAAACGGCACACACAAACAACCAGCTGCTAGATATTTATGTGGAACATTAGCCTTGCAATTAAAGGGAGAGAAAAAGAAGCTCTACTTTGGGGTCCTTCAGAGTTTCATTACTGCCTGTTCTGCTCCATTACTGCATTTCTTTGAAAAGCGAACTGCATTAGGGGTCCCAGCTGCAAGCAGGTCCCGTTGATCACCAGCTGCCTAAGGAATTATCCATGCTAAGCTGAACGAGTGAAGTCATCCTGAAGGTTATGAGTGATTCCCCCAGGCCTATCCACAGCTTCTTCTTTCGTGTCAAATGAGCATGGTGAAAAAACATCCCAGGCTGGAGGTGGAGCCCACCTACCGACACAGAGGCTACGCTCTGATCATTGTCCTCCTCGCAGGGTGCTTCCCTATGTCCTAGGCAGGAGAAGGCTGCCGTGCTGGTGCCTCCTGCTTAGATCAGACTGATCCATATTCCCACTCTTGCCATTTCAGCCTGTGTCTCTTCTGGACAGAATTTAGCCTGCTGAATTTCAGTCCGTGCTGTTGGAAAGCACTTTTTAAGCATTTCTCACTCGATCCTAACCAATTACTTGTGTGCCCAGCAAGCAGAGGTGGAAGGAGTGAACTTTGAGGGACAATGCCTAGTGAGGAAGTGCAGAACAGTGACAATCCTACAAGCTGAACCGTATGCCAAGCAACTAGGGAAGCTTGCGTGTGTGGCACGCAGAGGGGATTCTCCCATCTCCCACCCAAAGGATGCTGGAAAGTCTTGTTAAGGGTAGCCCTGGGGCTGGCAGGAGTTCATGGCACACAGTAAGAGTCAGAAGTGCAAATGATGCATTTCCTCAGGACAAGAGACATGAGGGTCTGTCCCCCCTGTTCACTAGGTTGGTGGAGAAGGGGGAGCCAACACACAGCTGGGAGTGGGGAAGGAAATGTTTTCCTTCCAAAGCATTTCCCCACCAAAATCTCACAATGCTCCCACGGTAATTTTATGATTTCCATTTCACATATGAGGAGAATGAATGGCACAGTGGCACACAGAGTGAAAAATAAGTTTCACGGTTTCTGTTTCTAGCTCTGTGTCTGGCTGTTTGTCTGATCTCCAGACTAGATACTTATCCTGATCAACAGCACTTCATTTGACTTCTCTGCAAAACAGAAGTAAAAAAAGAGCTGCCCTGCAGGGGCATTGGGAATGTTCCCTTCACTGCTTTTAAAGCAGCTCTTGATCAGCTTTGAACAATGATGCATATGTGAAAATAATTTAATTATTATTCATTTATACTTTGTAAAGAGAGAGCTCACACAGCAGCCAGGAACCCCCACACCCACATTCAAGATCTCACACCCTTTGATGGGTTGCTCTCTGCCTACGCTGAGAAATAGTTGGCGTTTGGACTCCAAGAGCTTTGCCATCTGACAGGATCTAATTAAAATCTGCTTCTGCACATCAGGGTGGCTGTCTCTCCCCCCCACCCCAGCATCAGCCCAGCCCACAGTGCTGGTGGGAGAACTCGCTGCGTGGGGCCATGCTGGGGCCAGCTCTTTGGCTTCCCCATGTCTCTGAATCTTCTCCCTTGGTCCAGGGCCAAGACATCTCCCAAAAGGTCTGACAACTGCCCAGGAGGCTCCTCGCCCTGGTCGAGGCTGGCAGCGCTGGTCGGGCTTCCCTCTGAGCGGTGGATGGACAAATGCTGCTGACAGCACAGCGTCAAAAACCACCGCCTCTTGAAAACGGAGGAACCACGTGGGAATATTTCAAGTCCATTTTAAGGAAAATGATTATGGAAAGGGTTTCATAACCAACTTTCTGGTTTCATTTTGATTTTTGTGAACTACTTTGCTGTCTTTTTAAAAAGCTTTAGCTTTTAGTAGATTTTGTGTGCGCATATAACAACGTAATTGAAAAGTTCATTAAGAATGACACGTTATGTTTTTATCTATACTACAATAAGTGTTTAAATTATGGAAATAAAGTATTTTAAAATTTAACTGTTAATGAAAGGTGGTTCTACAATGCAACAGCTGTATTTTGCCTTTCCACAATAAATTTTGAAAATACATTTTGCTCCAACTCAGAAGTCCGTATCTCCAGCTATAGAAGCTTCCTCTGTTCCAGACATCCTTGTGTTCAGCCCTTTGTCATCGACAGGTAGGGCTTTCAAAAGTGATCTGTGATTTTACAAGGATGTGACAAACACAAATCAGGCACACAAATTCCCACAGGTTTTACTTCCACCTACGTGAGCTACGTTCTTGTCTACAAAACCTTTGGTAACACTGTGATGCTTCCACATCCCCAACCTGCTAGTCATTGAGCTGGGGCATGGAGAGCACACACACTTCAGATGAGACTTCAGTGAAAAAGCTGAAGGAGTTTTTAGCAAGTGAGTTTCACGACAGAAATTGTTCTTTTTGGATTCCCTTCTCATTCTTTCAGAGTCATTATCTCCAATTTGTGTGTGGAAGGCAATGCTTCTAATTATACAGTGCAACGAGTGCATTTTTTATAAATAGCACCCATTGTTCTCCCCTGGGACATTCTCATCTGAATTAGCTCCTGTTCAGCTTTGCAGTCTCTCTCTTCCATGTGCAAGGATGGTGGTGCAAGAGATGTGCTGACTTTCAAGTGGAGGGGCAGAAGGACATGAGAAAGAGGGTCTCTAATTTTGGAGATAATTCAAGACAAGATGACAGGCATATTCATATTTGTATTTTGGATTAGCATCTTCCTTACTTACAACCTTCTGATTTAACTAGCTGCACCCTCAGCTGTCAGCTTTCTGCAGAAAGAAAGGAAGAGGGGCTCTGGACAAACACCTGCCTAGAGCCAGGTCATTGGCAGAGGGCTTCTTGTGCGGGGATCCCCCATGGATCCCTCTTAGACCTTGGCTGTGTCCTGCTACTACGTGGAGCTCTGAAGAGAAAAGCACTTTTCAACTTCCCAGGTTGAAGGGGACACAGACGCCTGGTTTCACAGCAAGGGACTGTTGCCATCCTGGCAGAGAGCTTTCCTCTTCACTTTCTTCTTCTCCTCCTCCTCTCCTCTCCTCTCCTCTCCTCTCCTCTCCTCTCCTCTCCTCTCCTCTCCTCTTCCCTTCCCTCTTCTCTTCTCTTCTCTTCTCTTCTCTTTTCCCTTCTCTTTTCCCTTCTCTTTTCCCTTCCCAGAGCAGCTCTGGAGAGCCCCAACTCTGCTTGGAAGCCAGCCCATCCCTGATGCAGCCCAGCATCAGAGGCAGTGTTTATGTGGCAGTGAATATGTCACAGAGATGAATTCTCCAGTGCGCTGGGGGTGAGTGATTCCCAGGCTGCTCCGTTGATGAATCCGGCTCAGCCAGGAGCGTGTGTTTAATTGCTCAATGTACTGTAACACCCATCGCTTTCTGCATTATCCACTTGCCCCAGCACTAGAGCTGCCACCTTCTCAAAACAGTAATTTCATGAAGTGAATTGCCTTGCCATGATTATCTTTTTATGCAATTAATATTTTCTCAGCAAACCGCAGATCACTCTGCCTCCTCAATATCTAAAGCAATTAACGAGCCCCAGCTGGCAGCCATGGCTGAATGAGTCACTCTGCTGGAGCAAAAGATATCACCGTCGCGTATTCTCCCCTCGTCTGTCATTTGCCAGTTGATACTTTGGACTGAGGGTACTTGTCTGTCATTCCCGTCATGGAGCTGGAGCAGCCCTCAAACCCACCAGGTCAGGAGGCTGCGTGTTCAGCAGACTCAGTCTTCTCTCCCGGCTGGTCCTGGCCATCACCTCTGCCCCAGCCGTGGCTGGTGAGAAAATAATGCTGCAGACTCACTCCTGGCCAAGCAATATGTGGGGAAGGCACCTGCTATAAAATCATAGCCCACCTGACTCCTCTAATAAGGTTTATGAAGTTCAGAGAGCGACTTCGTGCTCCATACTATAAGAAATGAAAGTACTTTGACAGCCTTCTTCAAAGAAAACAAACTACCACATCCCTGGGGCAAATTCTGGGTCATTTTTCAAACACACATACACCAGCCCTGTATGCCTTTCAGTACGAATGTCACAGGCACGTTTCAGTACATTTCTCCATCCCATTCCTCTTAAAGCCTGCCACAGCTGGCTTTGCTGACCAAGGTCAAAAAGGATTTTTTGAACGTCTGCAATGACATCTTGGGTTCTTCCCTACCTCACAGAGCTAATGTGGAAACTTTTTCAGTGTACAAACAGTCAAAGTGCCTTCCTGCAGCAAGCCTTCAAAGAAAAAAAAATAACAATTTCTTTCGTTGCCCTTTACCCATCTGATTCTACACGAAGTTGCTTTGAGTCCCCTTTCATCTCCACCGACTAAAGAGGCAGCTTTGTCATCAGCATGTTGTTTGGTCTTTCTGTTCTTTCCGAACAGCAAGAAATGTGATTTCCTGGCTCAGCTCAGGAAAGCAGTTGTGTGTATATATTTCAAGAGACCTGGAAACCTTTGTACATCTGCAAGAAGCAGACAGGCAAAGCGTTCCGACCAGCATCACCAGCAAGGACAGCCAGCCTGAGATTTTGTGGTTGGGATAAACAGAAGTGTAGGAGCCCTGGAGGCAGGAGTCAGGATTGGGAATTTGAAATGACACAAAATGTGGCCGTGGGAGGGGGCAGGCAGCAGAGGCAGGACAGGAGAGGAGACTAAGTGTGGCTACAGAGCTTGGGGAGAAGCATCCCAAGGGCTTTAGTAAAGCCTGAGAAGGAAATCCAGCCAGAAGACGCGCGGGATGCTTAGATGGTAATTTAGCTGTCAAGCAGAGGAAAAAACAGAACCAGAAAAAAATAACACTTAAAAAACCCCCCAAAATACAAGTTCTGATGGTTTAAATTCCCTTTCTTACTCGGTTTTGTATAATTTTTCTCCTAAGATTGCAGTGTCACCTTTCCAAAGTAAAAATGGAAGAAACATACATAAGAAGGAGGTGGCAGGGAGCAAAGGACCCTCAAAATCTACTGAATCACACCATTCATGTGTCAAAGCTTTGGTTTCAGTCACAAGAATGCTCCAGGTCTACCAAATGGTTGTGTGGCTTTTAGTCGGAAGCTGTTACCCATCATTTTAGGCAGTAAGCAAAGAAATTCCTCTGGATAGTTTGTAGATTGTTTTCGTAGAGAGGATTAGTGGCGAGTCCAGTTTTACTAGGATTTCTTCCACTCAGGAAGGTCTCCTACAGACCATCTCCCTGCCCCATATAAAGCAGGGCTCAGGAGGCCTCATGATGCCCTCCCCTAGATGCCTTTATTGCTGCCTGTTGAACCAAAGACGTGTCAAACAGATGCAGACCATGCATTAGCCTCCTCCTTTCCCCAGCATTGGACAGGATCCAGCAGAACAATACAGACTTTGAGTTTCCGCATGGCCCTTCTAGTTAATGTCACTTTTGGGAGGGTAGAAAACCAGCCCACCATTATCATTTATTAACACCTACTTCATGACCTACATTGTGCTTGAGCAAAATGCTCATTGAAGGAGAATTTTGCCTAGAGTAAGGACTTGAAGTTTAGGTCTATTAATTATTAATTGCTCTATTTATTTATTCAAAAGCCCCAGTGAAATGGGAATATTAGCTGTTTTCCTTCCTCATTCTCTTGCCTGGTCTCATCTGGCTTTGCACATGTTCTTCCTCAAAGAAACAAGTCAAGAAGTGTGTGTTTGTGGACGGAGAGGGTCATATGTTTTGCCAGGCAGGTCAGGGTACAGTCACATTTATTCTTCTCACACACTGCTTTGCAGAACAACAAGCTGGCAGACAGAATGAAATATTAGCTCCATTTCCTGTAGATATGAATTTTTTTTAAAAAGACAAGGATGGAAGAGACTGAATTTAGAACAACAAACACCAAAGCTACAGAGACTCTCCCAGTCAAAGAAAACCTTTCACTGTAGTGATTTATTAATTTGGGAGTTGCTGTAGAAGATCATTTTCCATCCAAACTGTTCACCTGTAAGGCCATTGGGTTGTTCAAGGTTTGGAGGACGTAGCTGTGCCAATCAGTGACGCTCTTACATCCTCCAAGTATATTCTGCCTCCATCCTGATTTCCTATTTCTTGATAACCCAAAAGAGCAGTGCTTTCCTTCCCATCATCTGCAGCAAGCTGGTGTGTCCTACAGCCAAGACAAGGAGGCAAGAGTGGTGGGGGAAAAAGACCCTGTTCTGTGCTGCAGGAAACAGCCATAGAGAAAGAGCCTCTCAGCTCAGGTGGGACTGGGAGCAAACACTAGGCCAACATCTCCATGAGCCCAGTGCTCCTGCAGAAAGAGCCTCTGCTGTGCTGCTTGCATGGTGAAGAGAAGAAACGGCTGCTTCTGAGCCAAGGTTTCAGGGACTTGTTATGGTTTTGACCCTGGCTAGCAGCAAAGCACCACAACAGCCGCTCACTCACCCTCCCTGCTCCTGAGGATGGGGAGAGAATTAAAGGGGTAAAGGGAAGAGAGACTCCTGGGTTGAGATAAGAACAATTTAATAACTAAACTACAATAATACTGAAAAATAATAATTATAGTAACAATGATGATAATAGTAATATGTACAAATATACAAATGAGCAATACGCAGTGCAACTGCTCACCACCTGATGACCAAGGCTCAGCCCACTCCTTGGCTGGGTTTTCCTTTTACTTCCTTCCAGGGGTCCCACAGGAGCAGCCCATGGACTTCCATGTGGCTGCAGACCCCAGGCAGAGACCTGCACCATCCCTGAGCACAATTAATTCTCGTTTGGGTCCTCTATTAGCCAGCTCCTTCACACAGCGTATCCAAGCCTCTGTTTCTCAAAGAACAGGGAACTGTCAAGGCCAAAATTTGTTTCCATTTTAATCCCATCGTAATTCCAGTAGGTGAATGTGAAGCAGAAAAGAAAGGCTCTTTCCATTACAGAAAGCTGAATAATTCAGACACCTTCTCTAGGCCTCCTCCTCTCTTCCCAAGATAATAATCATCCCACATTTTAGTGCTGCAACAAAACCAGCCACCCAGGACTTCATCGTATTCACTAGACTTCATACTGACAGGAGGAGAAAGCACAGATCCTCTTGCCGTTGGAGTGGAAAGAGAATTTTATTTAGCTGCTGGAACAAGAGGCTTGTGACGTAGTTGCGCATTTCTGG
Source organism: Pterocles gutturalis (assembly GCF_000699245.1). NCBI lineage: Eukaryota > Metazoa > Chordata > Aves > Pterocliformes > Pteroclidae > Pterocles > Pterocles gutturalis. The sequence continues at coordinate 2,353 of NW_010119239.1, read as the reverse complement.
CTCCCTCAGAGGATGGGCAGTGGTGGGTACCCACGTGTGTGGATATCTGCACACACATGCCACATTAAGGAGGACGTTTATGCAGCCTGAGACCGGGGACTCAGCTGAAATGGGAAAAAAATCTTGCAGATTATATTCTGAGAAGCATGGATGAATTTAGGCAAGGAGATCAAAGTTTAGCGGCCATCGAATTATATGTGACCAGAACCAGGTTCAATTTGTAATAGGCATACAGACCACAGTCCTTGCCCGAAAATTTGAAAGCAGGTGATGCCTCCAGGAGAAAGTAATTATGAGGAATAAAAGACGAACAAGGGAAACATAGCAGTTTAAGAAAAAACACACGTTCCCTTGATATTACAAAAGTTAACATAGCTTTACAGTAACTAAACAATATTTGTTCCTTTAAAAATATCCTCACTGAGAGGAGCTCTACAGACAGACAATTTCAGTAATAGGTATATAGGGAGTCTGCAAGTACCTGTGCAAATGTATATAAAAGGCGTGAAAAGGCTTTAAAGGGAGCTGGAAGAAGTGTTGAAAAAATCTATGACTCAACACTCTCAAGATGGATAATGTGGATAAAAATGTTCTGAGAACAAAAGAGATCCTAAAATTGTTATAAATCTTTTATCAGATGAAGATAATGATATATCTAATATTCCTGCACAAAAAAAAACCCACTCGGCAGTATCCAATAAATATTTATCTTCTGCATTCTGAAAGAAGCTAGGTGGCATATTAGTATGCTATGAGATTATTCTATTATTCTACTCTGTTCTACGTTAACAACAAAAGCTGTTAATATCCTTTACTAGAGGTAAATATTTCTAAATCAGGAAACCTAGATAACGCTCAAAAGGTTTCTAAAAGCTCTCTGAAGACCTCTCTACATGGTTACTGTCAATTTTTTAAACAAAATTTGGGAAAACTGATAATTACTTGCACACTGTAAGGGAGACGTTGTTCCATTAGCACTGTTAAAGTAGAAATGGGCATGGTGACGAGCTGGGATTTTGCGAAGCCTCAGCACCCCACATCGAGTGCGCAGTCTCTGACCTTGCACGTTCCCTCATGAGCCGGAATGTCTGGACCTGGGCCGGCTGGTTAAACCAAAGATAAATACAGGCAAACAGATCCCCCTTGGCTTCACTGCAAACAGGTGAGATTAACCCTTGCCTGCCTCTACCCCACTGTTTGTTGGAATCCAGAGCGACCATCCCCTCTCCTTGCCCAAAGTTTCTCCCGCAGCACGTGGCTGTTGTGGATTCTGCCACAGAAGAGGTTGTGCATTGAGACATGAGAAAGAGGATGGGCCTCTCATTTTTCCATGACACTGGGAGTAGCTTTTGCTAACATAGGCAGACCTGGATGCTTGAAAAGGCTGCATGTAGAGCAATGTTAACGCACATGCACAGAAAAGAGAAAACCTCGGATTTCTTAGGCACTGGTAGGGGTGCACAGAAACCACCTGTCTGTCTGTGTGCAGCCCTGCCAGAGAAGATGCATTACTCCCTTTCATGCACGTGAACACTTGCTATTTCTTTCGATACTTGCTCCTGTCAAGTTCCAAATATAGTTTTTTCCCTTTGAATGCGGTTTCCCTGCTCCCTCCTGGGTATGCGGGCTGACTTATCTACCCATTACATCAGCTTCTCCAGGCGGAAAGAGAAACACAGGCCTGGGGAAAAAGCTTTGTCAGCTTTTGACGGAAAGATTAAACACAAGCGGTTACCGAACCTAAGGCAGTGCTGGTGGCCAACAGGTGAATCTCAGCAAACAACACAAATCCCTCCATTTCAAAGGCTCCAGCAGAGTGAGAAATGTGTCCCACTTAGCTGTGGCAATCGGTCTGACCCCTGGGGAGCCGCAGCTCAGTCAGCCACAATGCTCCTTCTTTTCTTGCTGTAAGTATTGTTTGCACAGTCTCTCCTCTCAGCAGTTGCTCAGGAAGTCGCCCTTTCAGAGGTTACAGAGGAGCAGCCAGTCGGGTGGCTGCAACGGGAGAGAGAAGAGTATCATAAAGCCAGAAGGATCCAGGCATTGAAAAGGGCATGTTCAGCTTCTCCATCCAGCACCCGGTGAAACGAAGTTAGAGTAGCATAAATGTAAAAGCATCCTAATGGGAAATCTCCCTCCATCCTGCTAAAGGGCTGGTGAGGTTTACCCTGGGAACTGGGAAGTGATAGCACCAGTCACAACCACACACCCACCAGCTCTGCCGCTGGCCGAATCCTTCTGCTTCCCACCTCCCAGGCTCTCACATGGGACTGTGGGTCAGAATTTGTGGGATGACACCATGTCTCAGATACCCCAGCTGGCAGCATGTGATGGGTTAGCCCTTGGCTGGGGG
>NW_010119238.1:0-710 GCF_000699245.1 Pterocles gutturalis | reverse complement strand
AGGAGGCGACGGCCCCGGAGGGAGCAGGACTCCTAAACGGCAGCAGCAGCGGCGGCAGAGAGACGCCTTCTTCTCCTTCTCGTCTCCCCTGCTCCTAGGGCCAGACATGGAAGATGGATCTAATTCTGCAAGCTGCTTTAGGAGGTTTACGGACTGTTTCTTGAACACAAGTAGGTACCAGCGGAGCGTTGTGCCCGGCGGTGGGTTCCGCGTCGGGGGGGAGGCGAAGGGCTGTGTCCGAGGCTGGGTGCATGCCTTGAGGAAAGGGTATTTCTTTGTGAGAGAGCGGGGAGGCAAGACACAAAGGGTCCGTCTACGCGGGGCGTGCGTGGCCGCATGGAGGAGCGGCCGGGTGTGTATGGAGGATGCACGGACAAAGGGGATGCTCGCTGGAGCTGAGTGCTCTTTGTGGGTGCTGGCTGGTAACGCCTCGGGGATTTCGGCATCATTTCGGGATCAGACAACCCTACGTACATGTGTGTCAGCCTTTTACTTGGTGCATGCTTAATTTGCTCAGGAATGATGTGTAAAGGAATGGAGACTTCACCCCCTTACTTACTTGAAGTAGCAATAAGGAAGCATTATGGTATCGGCAATTGACAGAAAAACGGCGGCGGAAGACTGAGAAGGCTGAAATGTGGCGTTTCTTCCTGCATCCCCTGTCAGATCTGCCACACGCCGGCAAATTCCGTGTTTCTGATCCGGCAGCT
>NW_010119237.1:0-1150 GCF_000699245.1 Pterocles gutturalis | reverse complement strand
CTGAACAGTTAAAGCTGATGCTAGGCTTGTATCATTCATTTCACCTTTGTTAAAGGTTTTTCCCATCAAACGCCAAGAGCATTTAACCTTTAACACTGTTGTCCAGGAGCCTCTGACATACCACTGAAACCACGAAACCGTGGCCCAGAGGTGGTTATCCATTCCTCACTGCTTCCACATCTTCAAATATTCTTTCTAAGAGTAACAAAGGGAGCAAACTGCTAAGACAAAATGTGATCTTTATGGCAGATGGTACCACAGGATAAATGGCTGTCAATCTCCTGTAAATAATTCATCATTGTCAAGTGCAGCACCCCAGTCATCTCAAGAGAAGTATACAATACTAGGAAGAATGTAACATTTGTCAGGGAAGTACAGCATCCATCATGGGGCTTTCTTTTTAACCCAAGATAGGCACAAGAATATGATTTACAGAGCCAAATAAGACTGTAAGAATGCACAAGAACAACCTCCCTTGCACACATGCCCCTGTGCAAGCTGACGGCTCCTCAAAGGAGTAAGCTGAGTAGCACCGATTTTCCATTTGATTGTGAGAAGGTGAACAGAGAACGAGAGGAAGGGACAGGAGCCTTGTTCTGTTTCTCTCCTAAGCCCCCACCGTGGTAGCCAGTGGACATCACGTTCCCTGCACAGTTAGGCGACCAGCAATTCATTAAGCATGTCCTAGAGAAAAAGTGAAGTAGGTAGACATCAGGGACTCCCATCACTCAGAGCCACAACTCCTAGCGCAAAGCCTGGGACAGTGCAGCTCACACCTCACCCCTCTACCACTGTGTCCCACCTCCTGTTTTGGGGTCATAGGGGAACAAGAGGGAAAACATGCAGATGGCAAGGGGAGGATGTGTTTCTGAACACTGCCCTTACGATGTAGCTGCATTTGCCTTACACAGCTCTGAACAGTCCAGTGCTAAACAACTGTCATTCACAAATTACAGAGAAGACCAGACAAACAAAGAATAGCATTAGTTGATGCACAGGGGAAAACCCAGGTAAAGAACTGCTTACACAGAGCTTCTTGTTCCCCACACTTGTCTCCCCACTTACTGTACAGAGACCACAGGTTGCCTGGTCTCTGGACTTGGAAGGCCCACCTTGGAAACTGAAGTCCCCTGGAAGGGTGGCTTGAATC
>NW_010119236.1:0-849 GCF_000699245.1 Pterocles gutturalis | reverse complement strand
ACCTATGTGCACTAAGTATATAGTGACATCTATTGGAGGCGACCTACTGAAGTCAGTAATTTTATTACACAAATTCAGTATTTCTAATACTTTAAGCTATGCACAGTACATTTACCCAGGTATGTAGGATGCTAGGTCTTCTTTGATTAGCTGGCAGTTAATACTAAAACTTCTTCCATGAACAGCAGCGGAGTCAAAGAGTTCAACAGATAAGATGTTATTATCTAAAATTTCTGTGAATAAACAATATAACCATAATTAGTGCCAACCAATGACAGTATAAAGACTATGGTTTTGGAGACACGGCAAATGGTACTAAGAGACAGAATTTTGTAAAATTTCATTTGATTTATAAAATAATTTGTTCAGAACATCTACAATATGTAGAAGCTTAGCTTTGCACATATCTACAAAATTAACTTAAAATATACCAACGATTACAAAATATTTTTGTAAAAAGAAACCAACTGCTATAATAATTTCATTTATTAGATGGGTTCCAAAGCACCATTCCACAGGTGCTGAAAAATAACTAGCTGTATATATACAATAAATGGTATGGAGAAAAATCCTACAAAGGCATAAATGTGTGATCTGATTTTTATTTTTTTTTTTTTCTTTTTTTGCAATGTTTTAGAGCAGCAACAATCACACTACCAGCTACCAATAAAGTCAGGAAGAGTCAAGGATAGCTAGTACTTTTGGAAACACCTTAATAAAAAAAGCCCATCTTAATAAACCAAGATATTTATATCATGTAACGCTGGTGTGGTCTGTAAGAGAAGACATAAACAGCGCTTTTGTCAGAAGTTGTATCTTCTATGACTGCTCCAATTAGTTCATGTTTAG
>NW_010119235.1:3385-4082 GCF_000699245.1 Pterocles gutturalis | reverse complement strand
ACACTCGCACGCTCGTGCACGCTCCCCTCGCACACACCGAGGATGGTTTGCCTTCCTCTCCGGGGGGGGCTTATCGGCATCAGCAGCTGTTGGGAAATTCAACCTGGACCCCAGGAAACCAGGGGCTGCTTCCTGCGCTGCTACGGACCCTCGCTGGGGCTCAGCCTCAGGCAGGAGCTTGCAGGCTTTTGCTCAGCTGAGATCAGGAGCTGAGGTGGCAAAAAAGAACCTTTTGCCCTTTTATTTTTTTTTTTTTTTTCCCCCCCTGTTCTGGTGTATATTGTGCTTAGGTATCTTCTGTCTTAAAGCAGCAATCACACCATGGCTGCTTGCTGGCTGTTTGCATTTCCAGGCCACCGAGGGTTTTATAAATACTGATTTATTTTGCTTCGTGCAGCCCTCGGAAAAGAGGGGAAGACTGCGGTTTATTGATGAGAAGGCTAAAATTTGTTAAAATTCAACCTCCGCTTCCCAAAAACAGCCAGGTGCTGCCAGCTGGGTGCAAATCCCAGAATTTTCCCACGCAGCTTCTGCAGCACGTGCACGAGTGGGTGAGCACCCAGGGCACCCGGCAGGAAAAAAAACCGGCAGGAAAAAACACAGCAGGAAAAAACGCAGCAGGAAAAAACACCGCAGCTCTCCTGGCCAAGAGTTGCCTCTACACACTGTGTCCCTTGTCCCTCCTGCCTCCATGATG
>NW_010119235.1:2837-3261 GCF_000699245.1 Pterocles gutturalis | reverse complement strand
CCTCCCTCTTTTTAACCCCTCCCAGGCCACCCCCAGTCCCCCGGGGAGCTGCACCGCCGAGTGGGAGGGGGCAACTGGTGGGGCAAAGTGGAAAGGGGGGGTTTGGGCTTGGGGTTTGGTGGTGGTTTTTTTTTTTTTTTTTGGTGACATTTCTTTTGGAAGCTGTGTTTATCCCCCTTGTTAAACGCCAGATGAAAAGTTTCAGGCCTAAATTAGTTTTGTCCACTTCCCTTCGTTTATTTACATTATAATAATCCCGCGCCTGCGAATTGTGTCAATTATTCTTTCCTCCGGGCGAGCCAAGAATTCTTTGTTCCTCGCTAGTTTACAAAAAGTGAAATATAGGTGAGGTTTAGGACCTTTTAATCCTCCTATGTAATTACTGTTCCCTGCAGACACCGCAACGTTTGACAATCGCGGCGGG
>NW_010119235.1:1969-2766 GCF_000699245.1 Pterocles gutturalis | reverse complement strand
AAAACAAAAAGGGAGCCACAAATCTCGCCGGGACCCGGTGTTTATTTGACCAGGGCTGAAACAAATAAATGTTGCTGCAGCCAAACACGGCGGGGCCGGCGGTTTCCCTGAGAACGGGGGCTCGCCAGGCGCCTGGGTGGGAATTTTCAAGAGCGAGAAGGGCCGGGGACGACAGTGGGGCTTTTGAAGTGCTTTTTTCCACATTTTATGAGCCCAAATGAGGATGAAACTAAAATGACACGAAGAAATAATCCCCCATTCAGCCCTGAAAGGATTATTCTAATTACTTTGATTATTAAAGATCAGACAGATTTTTTTTCTTTTTTTTCTTTTTTTCTTTTTTTTTTTTTTCCTCTCTTCCAGCCTACGAGCAAGAAGTAAACCAACCCCGAAACACAAATCCTCGCTGGGAATTGAGGAACGTCTTAAGTAAACAGCGGGAACAAACGGGCTGTGTGACGGATAGCCAGGGTCCGGCAGGCGGGCCGGGGGGGCCCCCTTTGTGCCAGCCTCAATAGGGGCTAAACGCCCCCCGAGACCCCGCTCGGCTCCCGAGCGAGGGGCCGCGTCTCGCCCCTTTCAGATGCAAATGCCGGGGGGGGTTCGCCTTTATCTCGGCGCTAAAATGGTGGTGTCAAGCTGGGCCCGGATGAATAAAAAGGGGAATTTATGCTTTATTGAGATCGGGGGTGGGTTTTTTCCCCTGTGCGGCGGAGGGGTGCGCAGATGGTGTCCCCCCCCCTACCCCCTATTTATCACCCCGCTCTCGCCGGGCGCGATTCGTTTAAGGACTCTGT
>NW_010119235.1:453-1797 GCF_000699245.1 Pterocles gutturalis | reverse complement strand
TCAAGGATGCACTGGATGCTCTGGGGCCCATCCCAGCCGCACCCCCGGGAGTTAAACCCATCCATCCCACCAGCCGGAAAAAGATCCTGCACCAATCCGGGGGCATGGGAGAAGCACTTGCCGAAACTCAGAGCTTTTCCCATCGTTTCAACATGTCAAAAATTAGGTTTTTGGTTTTTTTTCTCTGTGCTCCGTTATGTCTTTTTTTAATTTTTTTTTTTATTATTATAGGTGCATTCAGGCCAAGAGGAGGCTGTGGCTTGTGTTTTCCAGCTTGGCCACACAATTTGCAGCCGCCTTGAAGAGTCCTTGACTGTCTCTTAGCGATTTAATGCCAGAAAGTGGCAGCTTTTGTCTGGCAGTGACGCTAGGGCAAGTACTTAGCCTCGCTTGACATTCCTGCAGTTCAGCCTTGCTTCAGAGAACTAAATACCCAAGGTGAGGTTACACAATGGCTCATCTTTTACCAAAAGATTCAAAGACAAAAATCAAGACAACCTTTTTGCGACGGCCTTACACCAAAACCTGCGGCAATCAAAGCACCATCTGGGAGCTGGGCTCCTTGGCATTGCTGGGGTTTGTTTTCCACACTCAGGCACAATTGCTCCTTTAAAGCCACTGCTGGGGGTGGGGGAGTGGGGGGGCTACGTGTCCCCTCCCAGCAGCAGTCACGGTGCAGTGGGTGCTACTGCGTGGATCCTACCCCTTCCTTTGCCCATCAGCGGTGCCTCTGCATTCCCTGCATCAATATCGCCTCTCCTCCTCTGCCGTGCCCACTTTGGTCTTTTCACAGCAGTTTGAAGAGCTGCTGTGGGGAGATAACATTTTTTAAAAAAGGAGCAAGGAGTGAATGCAACCCTCCTCTGTGAAATCCTGAGCCTGCCATGTCGCCCCTTGCCTGGCCTTGGGGACAAAAACTGATCTTGTCCGTCAGTCTTGCAGTCGCATCTGTGTTTTAAAATTTTTTTTCATTCATTGCTCAGTAGTAGTGGACAAACTCTCACCAGAAGCTTGGCTAACATCAGGGTCAGTCGGGGTGTCACCCTTTGGAGACCTCCGTGCCGGTGAACACGGGCTGTGCCGGCAGCGCTGGTGCTGCCAGGTCCCTCGCGGAGCATCCTCAGCAGCTGGCCACATCTGGGCATCATCCCTCATGCTGCACCCGGGGATGATCCAGGGGACCCTCAGCATCCTGCTGTCACAGCCCCAGCCTGCGCCCATCCGTGGTGCAGCCTGCGAGGGTCCCCATTCCCAGCTCTCCCCGTGGCTGCCAGGTTGCAGATGGGCTGTACTGCTCCTCCGGCTTCCAAGAGGAAGAGGAGGCGGGAGCTGTCCCTGCTCCCT
>NW_010119235.1:0-422 GCF_000699245.1 Pterocles gutturalis | reverse complement strand
TAAAAACCCCCCGGGGGGGGGGGGGTGTCCAGCCTGCCTGGGTGGAGCTGGCGGCATTGGTGGGGAGCTGCAGGCAGCTGTGGCACCCTGGGGACACCAATGTCACCGCTCAGCAGCCAGAGGAACCGCTTCAGTGCTTGCCAATGTATTTGGCAAGTGTTTAGTTTTAGAAACAAATCTGGGTGGGGGGAAGACGGGGAAGGAGCGTGTAGAAACAGAAGATGAGCAGAGCCCTGTATTGTGATGTGGGCCGGGGGTGGGTTTGTTGTGGGTTGGCCCCCCCACTGGGACCCCTCACCGGCACTGTGCCGAGGGGACACAGTCTCCGGGTGCTGGGGCAGCCTGTAAAGGGACTGCCATCCCAACGTCCCACACCAATTAACCTTGGTCATATAACCATGTCCTCTGGGGCTATCCATTAC
>NW_010119234.1:532-756 GCF_000699245.1 Pterocles gutturalis | reverse complement strand
CCTTGTCATGGACCAAAGCCTCAGGTTCACGATTCCGTCTGCAATTGGGAGGGTCCAAAGCCTCACTTTGAGCCTCCAAAGACCCAATTTGAGGATTTAAAGCCTTAGTGTTTGGTACCAAAGCATCACGTGACGGCACAAAACCTACTTTCAGGGTTCAAAGCCTCCATTTCATTTCCCAAGCCCCATTTCCAAAGTCTAACCCCCCTTTAGAAGGTTCAAAG
>NW_010119234.1:0-227 GCF_000699245.1 Pterocles gutturalis | reverse complement strand
CTGGCACCGTCGGCCCAGCAGGCCGTGGGGCGTCAGGGGAGCCAGGACAGGCAATCGCATGTCAGGAGGCGGGACAAGGCACATGATTGATATGGAACCAACCACTCAGGCTTCGAGGCCTGGAAGGAAGGTGGCAAGAGTCAAAAGAGCTTGGCAACATCTGGGGGCGGGAAATGTCAGCTCCACCAATCACAGCTCGTGGGAGAGTGCTCAGGGATGATTGACAA
>NW_010119233.1:0-7443 GCF_000699245.1 Pterocles gutturalis | reverse complement strand
TGGCGACTGCGGGGGGCCCTGGGGTCTGCAGGGTGAGGGTCGTGATCCAGAGGGAAATGTTCTTGTTTCACCCTTGCCCTGGGTCCAGTGTGTACACTTGTCAGAGCACGACTCCGGTGCTCCCCAGCTTGTTAGCATTGGAGTAGTTGTTCCAAGAGCTTGGCACACCCTCTCTGATTGTTCTGGAGACCCGAAGAGTTAATGCTCCCATCGTCCCCATCCCTTTGTGGGAAAACTCAGATGAGGAGTGAGGTGACCACAGAAGGTACCGGATTGGATTGCCAGGGCTGGCCGTGGCGTCAGGGGAAACATCCACTGCTGCTTCTCTTGACCTTTGCCAGCTGGCCCTGGGAGAGGTGCGTGGTGCTGCCAGGTTATGTCTCGAGGGGGTTATCAGTTGAGCTTTACTGCCTGAACAATGCTGAAATCGGTGTGTTCATGCCAACCAAGGCCTCATTTTGTGTCAGATACTGTCCGCACACAGGTGAGGGTGTGTTTCCTACATGAGTTTTAAAATTGGATCTTTTTCCTACTGAACTGCTGATCCAACCCCTCACTGCTCTCTTGGGAACGGTAAATATTTGGTAATTTATTGGTGCAGCCCTTCCAGCCACGAGTGCTTACCCAGCCTTCTCCTGCCCCAGTGACCGAGCCAAGTGACTGTGCACAACCAAGAACAGAATGAAGTCTGGGTGCCTGGGACCCTGCTGTGTTCTCCTCAGCCACGTCTTAAAAGCAGTAAAGTCCTCAATCAAGCCCTTAGTAACTGCCTGCCGTTAAACTGGGGAGAATCAGCTTATTATGTCAGGAGGAGGCTGGTTTGCCTTTGCTTGTTGCTCAGACTTTGTATGAGCCAGAAGGAAACCAAAACCCAAGGCTCAGGGTAGTTGAAAGAAAGCAGGATTAAAATAGCCCAGGAGGGGAAGAGGGGGGCGAGGGAGCCTGGTGCAAGTGCTCCTTGTTTCTGTGTACTTTCCTCTGCCCTTTTGCTCCCTCAGCTGACTGGGCTGCGGAGCTCAGCCAGGAGGAGGGGAAGGAGGAGGAGGCTGGCAGACCTCGCAGTTGCTTTGGGTCAGGGCTGGAATTGCTGGGTTGGAGAAAGTAAATACAGCTTGTTTTTGTCTTCAAATCGTTACACAACAGGAGCAGGAAGCGATTGTTTACAATGCAGTTGGAGAGGATTGATGGAAAACATCACCAGCGACACTGTGCCCTCAGAATGGCTTAATTTTTAAGGCTTCAAAACTTTATAGAAATGGAATGGTTCCAGAAAAACAGAGAAAGGCAGAGTCAGGAGTATGAGTGTTTACAGAAGGAACCCAGGCTCCAGTTTCACAGCAACTGGCTTGCTTAGTCTTGGTCTGACACTCCTTGCTGAAGATTCTGCTTTCCTCAATGCATGTTTTCCCCCTTTTTGTATTTTTTGAGATTTGTTTTTCTGTTAATTTCCCATGCTTGTTCATCTGCTTTGTCTTGGGTCTGTCCTGAATAAAATTTCTGGATTTCTCTTCATCATTGTTGTGGACTTGAAAAAGGGGCTGGCTGGGAAGTGCCAGGGTTTGAGCCAAGGTTGTGCTGAGGGCGCTGAGCGCTGACCTCTCCCGTGATCTCTGTGCCGTGAGCAGTGAGAGGGTGATGCTCTGTGGCCTGGTCTGGTCCTTGGCACGTCTGCAGCTGAGCACCTTTGGTCTGGGTGCGTGGGGGTAAAATCTGACAGTAACCCTCTGCTTGCCTGTGCTGAACCCAACTGTAAACACTGAGGAGGCTGTAGTCTGTGTTGTCAGATCCACTGCGGAGTCCAAAACAATTCGCAGAACAAAGCAGTGGTCTGCGTCAAAGGAACAGGACGTCCTGGCTTTAGCGAGAGCGTGTGGCAGCCTGATGACACGGCCGCGCTTCCCATAAAGAGCACGAGTCCTTCGGAGCATTGGGCCGCGCTCGCACCTCCCTCTGCTCTTGCAGTGGTTGTTTTGAACTGTCTGTGAGGCTGCTGCGTGGCTGCCAGCGGGCCTCGAGCTTTGTTTTCGATGCAGTGGCAAACCAGCGTGGTTACGGACGTGGACCTTAAACCCGGGCCGGTCGGACAACTGAAAGTAAATTGGCCTCGTGCCCCAGCATCTTGCCAAAATGGAGGCACTGCGCAGGAGGACACACACACACACACGTGTCCTCTCAGTCAGCTGGAGCCCCGGCTGGGTGACAAACACTGAGGTTTGACCCCAGCCTCTCTGGACTGAGGATTCCCATCCCAGGCTGACCCCTCTGGGAGAGCTGCCTTGAGTTCTGGGAAGCCGCTTCCCTTCAGAGGCGAGGGAGCGTGGGGAGCTGAGTTCCCTCTCCTCCTGCCTCTGGGGAAAACTGCAGCGGTGCCTTCTCTGGGGACTCAGCTGGTGTAAGGCAGCCGTGCCTGTACCAGTTGAGAGACCAGCAGTGGATGAATTCGCTGTCTTGCGTGCCATCCTGTGCTCATTGTGGCGGTTTTGCTTGTTGATGGCTTGGAAAAGCATCTCGGTCCCGATCTGCGGTTGGTCAGTGGGTCAGCCTGTCCTCACACTCTGTGCTTGGGGTGTTTGGGCTCTAGCAGGTGTGCTGCCGGAGCTGGGGTTCCAGGAAATGGGGCTGCTGTTGCAGGTTGATGCTCAGCTGCCTGTGTCCGGTTGTATTCATTCCAGGGGACATTCTGTGACATGATTTGGCATGGGGTTAATGTCAGCATTTAAGAAAATACTGATACAAGAATAACTGAACAGACACCCAAATCAAATGCCAGCTAGACATGTAGACCACAAATACGGATTTTTAAATTATTATTATTCTGTTATATAACAAAGGGTCCAGGAATAATAAAACCTGTATGTCCTTTGTTCGTTACTTAATACTTTCTTCCCTACAAGCACTTCAGATATCCCCTTGAGCCAGAAGGGTGGAGACTGACGAATCCAGGAGCTGTGGGACTGGTAGGCTCCTGCGGCCTCTGTCATCGAGTAGCCATGAACCCTGACAAGTCATTGCCCTTGGCTTCTGCATTCCTTCCTTGGCCAGCCCAGTGGGGATCACGGTCAGGAGAGTCACTCGGGAGGTGTTCCGGTGTGTCACCCTGCTCGTGTGACGTTCTGCAGCCGACCTGCGGTCTGTGCACCCCTCTGATGCTGTGGGCTTGCAGTTGTTTGCTGCCGTTTGTCTTCAGCAGGCAGTTTGGAAATAGGCTGAGAGAGAAAATGAAGGAATAAATTTTAGACTCTTGTGTCTGGCACATCTCCCCAGATAGTCCCTGCAAATCCCTGCGTGTCCGGGCGTGTTTGTGCACAGATAGCAATGACCCGGGCTGTGCAAAGTCTCTTTGTGCATCCATGTGTGTGGTGTCCTGCATTGAAGTACAGTTCTGTCGGGAGTGCCAGTTCTTCGTGTGAGCAATTTGAAGTGTCCAGAGTAGTTCTGAGAAATCTGGGTGCATTCCTTCTGTCCTGGAGCCTTACAATTGTGAAGGTTGTGAGGACAAAGGAAAGGGTCAAACAAAAGCTCGAGGGAAGCCCTTGCAGAGGACAGCCTCCAGACGGCTCAGACAGAGGGAACCTGCTGTTCTTTTTCCAAGGCTAGTGAAACTGTGATTAAACATTGAGCAAAAGCCCCAGTTCCTTATCTGGAACTGTGATGTAAATACTCCGTATGCCATCCAAGCACGGCACAGAAGGGGCTGCCCACTTGCCCCCCGTGCTCACAGGTGCAGTGGGCTGGAAGCCCTGCTTTAGGCTGTTGGAATGATGGAGGTCCAGTGCTCATCCTGCATGGTCCACGGCAGGGGTGACACGGTGCTGTGCAACCAGAGAAAAAGTGTCTTGACATGAATTTAGACTCCACAGTTGTTGTGTGGCTCTGCTTGGTCACAAGCTCAGCCCTTATGGATTTGACAGTTGCAAATATTCCTGGAGCCAGGCTCAAAATCATACTTGGTTAAATTTTGAAACTGCTAAAAAAAGTGAAGGTGGTTCCTGTTTGTCTTTTAAAACCCATTTTTGAGCTCTGCTCTGGAGCCAGGAAGATTGGGAGCTTATGCAAATGAACAAGACTGATGAGAGCCTTCCTCCAGAAGCCAGGTGTTCAGAAATCCTCCCAGATGTTACACATCTCGTAAGGAGGCTGTGACAGTGACACGGGTAGTCCTGCAGACGGGTTATCCGTTGTTCCACGTTCATGCTGGTAATACCTTGCTGCGACAGTGGAGCATCAGGCTCTACCTGCACCACGTTGCAGAGACACACTTTCTGTCAGACAACAGGTTTGGGTCCTGAGTCATTAGTCCTGTCCAGAACCCCCGGCTTTGCAGACAGAAGAATTAAAATAAGACCAACAATCACAATCACTGTCAAGTCTCTGCAGTGCTGCTGTCCTGCATAACCTGGGACAGCAACCCTTCCGTAGCAGTGAGTAGCAGTGAGGACGGCTTTCCCAGGGCACGGCTGGCCTCGCAGGCTCTACCCTCCTTCCCGGGCTGTGGGAGTCTCCTCCTGCTCCTCCTGCAGTGCTGCTGGCCTGAGAGCGAGCTCCCCAGCACAGGGCAGGGACAGGTCAGGTCAGCTGTTGGGTGAGCCATGACACATACACGGGGTGTATTTCCTGGTGGTTTGAGGTGTCTGGCCTTAGGGCGGTGTGATATTACAGAAATATTTATTGATGTTCACATGGAACGACCTGCATAACTTGCTGTGTCTTCAGCAGTTGCCAGCTTATCCCAGACATGTCCTGATCGTCTTCTCCTTGCAGAAAATCTCTTTGAGAGAGGACCACGTTCTAGCAACCCTCTGCTCTGGGACTGACCGTGGCAGCTTCTTGAAGAAACATGTTCATTGTTGCATCTGCTTCAGACCGGAGGCAGATCCACGCCCCAGCTGGCTGGCACAGTGCCTTGCGGATGGCAGTGACTGCAGATGGCAGTGATGGCAGATGGATGCTGGCCACAGGGCCAGCAGACTGCTGCGAGCGGCAGGGATATCCGCACGCTCCCTTCCTGCCGTGGGCAGCTGCACCCGCAGCCCTGGGATGTGGGACCACGGGGAGAGGCAGCAGCTCATGGCTGAGTCTCCGCTTTGCTTCTCACGTGCGGCTCTTGCTCAGCTCAGGAGCTGTTGACCTCCTAGCACGCTGATGATGTTTCCCAGTGGTGTTTTTTTCTTAATGGTGTTTTCTTGACAGCATTCCTGTTGGCCGCAGGCAGCAGGGCTGGTCATAGAGTCCATCCGCTGCCCCAGGGCAGCACCAGTGCCTGACCAGTGTTTGTCTAGTGTCTCCTGAAAAATGCCGTCCCTTACGCAACCGCGCTGTTGGAGAACTTGCCATGTGTTTTCCTTCTGTTCCACCTTCTGTATCTTTTGTCTGATTAAGCTCTTTTGCATCCAAGGCTGTCCTTGCATCCTGTGTCTGTGCAGTGCCTGGCACAGATCTGTCTCCTGTGGTAACAAAGGTTAATGTTCTCCTTAACTGTCATAACAATCTCATCCCGCATTGCCATGGGATACGCTGTGTGCCCACATCTTTGAGAGGACAGCTTGGGAAGGACCTCAGTCAAGAAGACAGCTGAGATTCTGGTGTTTTGGGCAATTTGCAAGCTTTGTTATTGGTACAGCAGTTGGAGGAGAAATAGGCAATTGTCCTGACATATGCAGCGCTACAAAAATACTCCTGTCTTTCAGTAGGCCCTAGCAGTGAAAACTTTTCTAGGAATAACCAATAAAAAGTGTGAGTTTTTGTCTTGCTGCCATCTTGAGCTCTCACACCCCGGCACTGGGGAGAAGCCCGGCTTCCCTCGTGGCAGATGTGCGATGCCTACACCTGGGAGCAGAGATGGTGCTCTTCCCTCTGTGTCCAGTTTGTCTTTGCTCAGCTCCTTCAAAACAGCAGCTGGCTGTAGCCCCTTTGTCCCGTCTTGCTTGGAGTCCCCGAGGTGTGGTGTTTTGCTGCTTCTTGCAGTGAGGAGGGGCCAGAGGAAAAAATGGAGATAGGGACTGGGTTGTGTAAACAGTTCTGGTTCACTTTGCATGTGGGCTACGGATTAACTACAGCCAGATGCTACAGAAAAGGGGAGTCTTAACCTTGGTTAGCACAGCTATGATATGGGAGAGCTGCAGGAGAAGAGCTAGGCTTGTAAAATCAGACTTGTCGTGTATGAAATGGGGGCATGCAGACTCTGCTAGTGAAAGGGTGGAGGGAGCGTTCCTGCCTGCAGTGCCGTACCTGGCGTGAGCTTGGGTGCTAGGCTGGCATCTCCACCGGTGTCCCTCTGGAGTGCCCTTTAATGGTTTTGTCTTTATTCCTGTGACTTAGATTAGACTACATATACATGAAATCAAAGGTGGTATTTATAGCCACTCTTTGTGTCGTGGTTTAACCCCAGCTGGCAGCTGAGCCCCAAGCAGCCACTCTCTTGCTCCCCACCAGAAGGATGGGGGAGAGAATCAGAAGGGTAAAAGACAGTTTAACAGGTAAAGAAAAATCCATGCACACAAGCAAACCAAGACAAGGAATTCACTCACTGCTTCCCATCGCAGGGAGGTGTTCAGCCATCCCCAGGACAGCCGGGCTCCATCACATGTAATGGTGACTTGGGAAGACAAACACCATCACTCTGAACATCCCTCCTTCTTTCTTCTTCCCCCAGCTTTACATGCTGAGCATGATGCCATACGGTGTGGGATCTCCCTTTGGTCAGGAGGAGTGAGCTGTCCCGGCTGTGTCCCCTCCCAGCTCCTTGTGCCCCCCCAGCCTGCTCACTGGTGGGGTGAGGAGGAGAAAAGGCCTCGACGCTGTGTGAGCACGGCTCAGCAGTAACTGAAACATCCCCGTGTTATCAGCACTGTTTTCAGCACAAATCCAAACCACAGCCCCAGAGGAGCTCCTGTGAAGAATATTAACTCTGTCCCAGCCAAACCCAGCACAACATGTTATTAACCGAGCAGCATGCCAGCTATATCTAGGCACTTCCTACAGATCAATCGATTGTATTTAAATATACATAGGAGGAACTGAGATAACAGGCCTTTATGTACAGTCCCTAAATTGAATAATAGAATAAATCTGGGTTGAGAGTGTAGTTAGTGCTTTGTCTGGGTGCAGAATGGAAGGCAATCCTCCTGTAACCTTCCCCGGGGGCAGGCAGGACCTCCACCTTACTGGTCCCTCAGCCAGCTCAGGTTGGGTCACTGCTGCACTCGCGCTGCTTCTTGTAAGGCTTGTCCTCCGTGGGTTCGGGTGGTTCCTGCTGTAGTAATTTCTATAACATGCAGCTCAAATCATGGGTCACAACAATTTGAAGGTATTTCCATTACAGTAACCACCCCTGGTCCCTTTGGACCAGACCGTCAGGTTTAACACTGCAATGAACTCCTCCCCTTGCGCCTGCTCCGGCGTGGAGTTATCCACAGACTGTGCCGTCCCTTCGGGCTGTACCTG
>NW_010119232.1:0-2845 GCF_000699245.1 Pterocles gutturalis | reverse complement strand
TTGGAGAGCGATGCGGAGCCAGAAGAGAGAGCCGAAAGCAGAGCCAAGGCAAAAGAGAGAGCACTCTTCCGGGTATTCTTACCTATATACTGGGCATGACATGCATGATGTGGAATAAAACATTGATCAGTCTGGTTCTCAGTCTTAACCTAAGAGCAAATCCCAGCTAGCAAGCGGCTATGCCTCTTTGCTTGTATGCTGACCTTGTCAGCAGAACAAAACATTATTCTCTTATCAGCTCCTCTCAGCGTAAATCCCAAACACAGCCTCTTGCTAGCTATTTATGAGGAAGAAGGAAAAAAAAAACTAGCAGAGTTAACTTTAAGCAGTCTGTGCTTAAACCACGACACAATGCAAAAAACTTTATATGAAAATGTAACAGATTTTATTATGCACCACATATGTCCAAACACGGAGTTACAGGGCAGGTCTCTGCATGCTAAAGTGGAGCTTATCCTTTTCTGTTTCTGCAGGAAGGCGAACCCAGCCCTGAAATATACAAGAGCAACAACAATTTTATGTACATATGCGGATGGATACATACTTCATCCTACAATTTTTGTGCTATATAAGAGGTTAGTCATTTTTT
This sequence comes from Pterocles gutturalis, assembly GCF_000699245.1. NCBI lineage: Eukaryota > Metazoa > Chordata > Aves > Pterocliformes > Pteroclidae > Pterocles > Pterocles gutturalis. The sequence continues at coordinate 2,256 of NW_010119232.1, read as the reverse complement.
TACCACCTTCGTTGTTTTTTGTTGAAGTACTATATGAAGAACTCTTCCCATTTAACATGTATCAGAATGATATTAAAACCTGTGTTCGCCTATCTACCAGATGATTGAAATCTGTCATATACTACAGTGGTCTTGTTGATATAATCCCCATCTTCATAGTGTGTCTGAACCATGCACAGAAGTTCTTATCTTTCACACAGACAGGAATTAAAGATTCAATAGAAATGATCTTAATGCAGACAGATAGACTTCCATCTATATACATACACATATGCATCCACACAATAGAACAGTAACACTTAGAATAAAGTCATACTGTTATCAACACCTTCCCTTTCCTGACAAGGATTTCCACATTTCAACTAAAAAAACATATTTAAAACTGAAATAATTACACTTCCTGTGGGACCAAATATTTTAAGTTTTTATTTATTTTTTTTTCAATGTAGAATGTAGGAGAAGGAAAAATCACTCAGGCTATCAAGTCAAGTTTAGCACGAATCTAGTCATCCAGTACATATTATATCCAGAAGTATCCATTTATTTTTATTCTCCACAGTCACATTGTGATATTAATTCCATTAAACTGTTACAGATTTTAAGCCTAGACCAAACATTTCAAGAAACCCAGAATGCTACAGGGAGAGTCCAGCACACACATTTACAAAGCCCAAGGACCTTGGAGTGGCAGAGCATGTCTTGAGTAAAAACCCCAAGAGGCCTGGAAGAAAGATGCTATGGAAGACGGGAATAAACTTAGCAACAAAATAGTATCTCCTGGAAACCTAGAACAAGAAACACAAGTTTTATCCTCTTATTTCAAATTAGAGCACGTGAACCACACTCAACTAAGCATAGGAATGATTTCTCAATAGAGTTCATGGTATGTGACAGGTTTTTCCACTTCAACTCTTGCCTGCAGTTATGGAACTTAAGCTGTATACGGCTTTGAAAAATAATTTAATATCCTTTCAACTCAGTTTTCTGTTAGGAATTAAAAAGGAATAAAAATACTTCAGTAAAATCTCCAATGTTCCCAAGACAGATAAAAGAAATCCTGAAAGCTTGTTTCCTTTTTCCAATAAGAACTTCTTCCTGTAGTTAATCAGCACAAATACCAAAGTATTGACTTAGAAACCAAATTTCTGAAAACTCATCCATAAACGTTAAAAGGGTAATCATATCTGTGATTTTCTTTGTTCTAACTAGCTATTGTTAAATTTGTGATTCTAGGAAAAACAGCACGAAACTATTGGCTTATTGAATCTGTTAACTTATATCTTTCACAGCATTTCTGACAGGAGCAAAAAGACAATTCAGTATTAACTTTTATCATTCAGTGAAAATAAATAAATATTTGCTCAACAAAGAAGTTTCTAATACAACTGAGTTTCCAGATTAAGAACTGAAGAATCCATATAAAAATTTAGTGTAAGAAACAAATCATTGAAAATATAAAGAAAAAAAAGCAACCCTTAATCGTGTATGGGCAAGATAATTAGATAGCAAGACTGATACAAATGTGACCTTCTTTCCCTGTTTCTCATTATTTTATGTATTGCCTATTAGTATAATACGTAATTCTAATTATTTTGATAGGAGGCATTTTCAAAGATGCCAGAAGGTGCTAATCTGTTATTCTGCACAATTAAATATCTTAAGATATATCTGTAAGTATTTTTTAAAAGGTAACATTATTTTTTTTTTTTTAAGTTCTAGTAATTAAGCATGATATGTTCTGGATTCTGATCAGAGAAATTCAGAGACCAGCTTTTCTGGTGAACTTTCCATCCTTAGTCACTTTCAGTATACCAAGAGGATGTTGGCAGTAGGTAGTTTCTGAAAGTTAGCTTATTTTAGCTTGCTCATCAGTCTACACAAACAAGTTTCTGTAACTAACTTGTTGTAGTGACAGACAATTACCATTTTAATTAGTAAGCCTCTGTAACACTTAAATGAAAAAATAAAAATAAAATATTTTGTCTTTCACTTGCATATGTATGTACCCCAAAGGGATAAAACTGAAACAAAACCCTATCGTAGGCATAGCATTTGGGAAATAAAAGTAATTTTGTTGTTAATATTTCCTTCCTCTCTCCCTCCCACTATGTACGAAACATACAGAAACTAACGAGTTTTGTTCTCCCTATTGCACACACATTCAACTAGCTGTAAATGGCAATAGTAGGAGCTGCACTCTAGAGCGTAAGCAGAAAAAAGATAGGGGTCTGTCAGTCAGGACTGTCCTTATTTTAT
>NW_010119231.1:7640-17252 GCF_000699245.1 Pterocles gutturalis | reverse complement strand
TTTTCCAGCTTTAATGATTCTATGATTCTATGAATCTACTTCCTAAAATTTGTCTCCCTATTGCACATCATGTGTTAATGTCAGAGAGGGTCACAACCCAGACATATAGACCTCTTCTTTCCTGTACTAGCCACTCATGTAGGACATTTTGCCTGCAGTCAAGCGTTGCCTGGTTTTTCCTAGATTAATTCAATTTCTTGTACTCTGCACACAGATGTTCGTCACATGTGCACTTCTCCAGCAGCTCAGAGAGAAACTTTCTTTACTTCACATTTGAAAATGTAGATTTGGGATATTTTATGGTAGTTACTGTCTCCCTTAATAAGAAAAACATTATCAAAACACTAAAATAATGAATGACACATGTCACACTGTCAAACCAATTAAGGTAGGGAAGTTGGGTAGGGAAGTTGCATGTGCTTTGGTTTCCAGCACTGGATAGTGTTCCCAGTGTGGGTTAGCTCATCACCGTCAGAGCTCTGGAAGGTAACTTCTAATGATGAACGCCTTAGCCTCCAAATTGCTCTGGAGGTTTATCTGCACAAGATCTTTTTCAGGCATGTGTGAAAGGGATCATTAACATGGTCATTAAATCACAAGACAGAGACTGACATCACAGATTCTGGTCTCAACTCCGCTACTGAGCTGCTTTGCTAAATGCAGGCTAGTCTCAATTTTTCCAAATTTCTGCTTGGATTAGGAGATTACCCTCTATTTTCAAAACCAGCATAGGGAAATCCACAAAGAGAGTTGGGCCAGGCAAGAGAGCAAAAATGAGACAGTGTGTGTCCACAAACACTTTGCTTTGCCTAGCACAAGAGGCACCGACTGCTACCCATGCACACACACAGCACATCGATGTAAACCACCGTGCCTGTGCAAACAGCTCACCTGTCCCCAGCACACTGCCCCTGCATTCCTCCCGCCTTCCCTGTGTTGATCTGAGCCTCAGTACAGCTCTGAGGTGGACCACTTCAATAGTCAAGTAAAGTTCACAAAGCAGTGAAATCAGGTGTCGTGAATTCCTTAAGGAAAGGACCACGGCTAAAACCAACCTTTTTTTCTTTTCTGTCAGTCACAGTTTTAATGCAGATCAATTCATTGATCTGGATCACCATACAGCATCACAGATGTTTGCACAAACACTGGGAGGTGATGGGACGGAAGTGTGAACAAGATGCTAGAGGTGGACAACTGTGGTAGCTGTGCTGGTTTATGCTGATCTAAAGTACATGTGAAACTTATTTGTTTTCCGTTTCTGCTTATAGAAGTGCTCAGATGAACAGCATTCTGTACAGTCTGCCTGAAGGAAAGATGAGTGGATGATTATTATTACTGTAATTTTTTAAATAGCTTCACTTCCTTTCACTTTGCAACAAAAACATTCTCTCTAGGGATTTAATGTTTATATGTTTAAGCACCAAATCCTGTTGATGAGACCTGTGTTTGAAAATTTACATTCAAAAGCATTACCTTTGGATTGCTGAATCCATTTATCTGTCTATAAAATATGACTGACATTTATCTACATGGAATTTTTCTCTTCTCTTGCTGCCCAGTTTTCTGGAAAAAGCAACAAGGAGGCTGTCTGCTGATAACACATCATATATTTCTTATATTAGGACTTACTTATGTGTCTGAGATAGGGTTTCTGGAGTTCACAGCTCAGGCTCCCTCTGAGGCTGACCTGGACACTCCTCCGGATCAGCCCCTGGAAATGCTGGGTGGGTGTGCATGGAACAGATGTTTTAGTGGATGTAAGATCAGATTTTCATTAATAAAGTTTAAAGATCAGTTAATTCAGGGATGTCCCTGTCACTTACTCTCTGCTTTTTTGTTATACCTATGGGCCTCACAAGGGCCTACAAAAATTATAAAAAAAAAAAAAAAGTGAGTGCAGAGAGGGACAGAGGTGTTGTGAGGGGTGGGTATTGCTTCCCTAGCAAGATCCAGAAATGGGAATAAATTTCCTACAACTTCAGTCTCTGACGGTGTTTGATTGGACTCACCACATCTCCTGGGAAGGGGAACTTTGCAGTGATGTTTCCTTGAAGGATATCACCCTGCTGCTCGGTGGCCCACAAGGTGCACAGTTCTGGAGGAAGCCAGACGTGGTGCACAAAGAGAGACTGGTGTTCGCAGCTTGCCGGGAGCTGATAATGGTCACTCTCAGCAGCAGACACCTTCCCCCTGAAATGGGTTACATGTCAGTGCTGCAGGCACAGCGGCCTGAATACCTCCTTACCTCCAGAGTTTCTTATGCAACAGGCAACATTTTTTATATCTAACAGTAAGGTCAAATATTACCTGTGCATAAAGAATGCTAACCCAGCACCCTTCTTCTGAACTGGAAATGGTAGTAGAAAGTGCTCTGAAGCACCTTTGCTGAGAGAGCATGCTGAATACTGAAGCACAGTAGGGATGGAGAACAGCAGTCTCATGCTGAATCTGAAGCACAGCAATGCTTATGAGCACGTTGTTTGTGTCTCACACCGAGTGCATAGATGCAGCTATACAGGAGCTGTCTGTGTACCTCAAAGCACAGGAACGCTCACACTAACAAAGCCACAAAGCAAAAGCCATATTTGAAGCTGACGCTGCTTCCTCGGTGACATCGTTATCCAGTATGTCAAACCTCCTGGCATGTAAATGAGACATAAGCGACATACAACAGGGCACATCTTCAGTGCTGGGAGCAGTGTGCCCTCAGCTAGAGATGAGGATGCAGCAGAATCAGTTAATTACCAGACTGCACTCTACTCACAGGAGACACGAGGATTGACAAGTGACAAGCACTACGCTATGATGTGCACCAAATGCCAGCTCTGGGCACCCATTCAAAGTGGCTTTGCTCAATGAAAAGTGCAGCACATCCAGTATCACCTCACTGACGCAATTCATTCCCTCCTCCTCTTCACGACATTTCAGAGATCTTCAGAGCCACAGCTGCGCAGAAGTCTTGCCTTTTTGGCAAGTGTGCAGGATGGCTGAGCATATCAAATGAGCTTTATAAGCTTAATTGATAATGACAACAAGTCTAAGGCAATCACATATAAAATTCTCTCTTCTCTCAGATGTTGCTGGATGAGTGTTGGCACAGCCGCCTTCCCTCACAAACATTTCAGATACTGTTTCTTACTTTTTGGCTACAGCTTTCAGTAAGACTTGGAATAAGACCAAGGTTTATCATGGGCCTGGGTTACTTTTTTTTTTTTCTCTACTTTTTTATCCTTAGTCTCCTCAGACAAAACACTGCTTGATTCACTTAAAAAAAAAAATCATCCTCTAACCCTGTTCTCACTTTCAGTTCTCACTGAGGGTTTGGGGTGAGGTCAGGAATGCTCTGAAGCGGCACCTTTGCAGACAGCATGTAAATGACAGAGAGGTCAGATTCATTTCACTTACACCTTGGCTAATGGACTTTTTACAGAGTATGTACACATACACACACAACTTTCTGTGTCTCCATAAAAAAAATCTCCTACAAGCACAAGTTTGTACCTTTATGGGACTTTTATGAAGTGACACTGTTCAGTGAATTTCATGAAAGTACATGTCAACATTATGTCTGGGCCAATGTGCTAAAGCTAGGAGCTGGAAATGAAGGCTTCCAAATGTCAGGAGTGTTCATCAGCAGGGTTTTGAAGCAGCCACTTTGCAGACAGTGGAAGTGCATGAGTTGCGGGGGAGGGGAGTTGGGAGGGACCTGGAATAAGGTCTTGATCCAAACCCAAATACTTCTAAGTCTGAATGGGTGTTTGGATAAAAAGTTTTGGTTTAGTGCATTGCTGAAATGTGAAAGCTATCCATGGAAAAGAGATCTGACGCTGAACTTTTCTTGCACGTGTGGAGTGTCCTGAACTGTGGCTTGGTTTAAGTTCATGCCTAGGTGAAACATCTTTGCTTCACAGTGATCAACATTTTGTGGTTCAAAAAACTTTCCCCTCCAGCCTCTTCCCAGTCTGGTTTGTACAGCTGCAATCTCTACTTTTTCTCTCCCAGCCATACCAGTCTACCTAAGAATATCACCAAACATACCCCTTGCATCTCCCCTGAGTCCAAAGAGGACATTCTCGTATGACGGCTCATGGGCGCAGTGATGATACACCTACCAGACATGACTACCTGGCAACAAGGAGGTGCCCACACTAACTGCAGCCCAGCCAAGAACTTGTGGTTTTGAGGCCATTCACCTGGGCTACACAATAGCCAGGACCTTCAGGAGGTGTTTGGCTGTTAAAAGCCATGTCACTGTAGCTTCACTCATTAAGCATACATGTCTCAGTAAACAGACGAAAAGATGGGAAAAAACAGATTTTGAAAGGTGGTCTGGGAGAAGCCTTACAGTCACATTTGCAGCTATTTACCTTTCACAGAGTAATAAACATTCTATACCACATAAAGGGAAAAAAAAAGAAATGGGATTTAGGTTGTTCATTTGCAAAGAAACTGTAAACCTAATCTCAGCTCTCTGTTTCTCTCACATGCTCTCCTGAGTGTGACCATTTTATCTGCAAAATTAGTTTGTTGAAAACCCCCATGTATCATCCATGCCTGTGTCTCTTCTATTCAGAGATAAATAAGAATAAAATGTCGATGACCCTCTCTTCTCCTCAGTTCCCCGGTTTCCCTGTCAGAACAGATGGCTAGGACTGAGAAGCCATCTCAAAGTCATCAACTGTTCATCTCAGCTGAAAACTGCTCATAGCTTTCCACTGCAACATATCACTCATTGCCTGTCCCACTAAAAATAGGTTGTATTTTTTTGCTCCACTGAAACATGTACAAAAGAGCCAAGGCAAATCTGCAGCAGAAAAGCTATGGCTTTTTATGACCATGACCTTAAGTGACCACGTTAATTTAGCCTTCTGCCTGGCTCCATGCCAAATCCCACTTGCATGATCCACACATTGAGTCCAAGTCCTCCAAACAGACAAGAGGGATTTCAGTTTGCTGCTGTGTAATTAGGCTCAGTAAATGACAGTGCTCTTCAGCAGTAGACCTAGTACTGTTGGGGTCGAAGCAGGAGTGAGGAGTTGTGGGAAGAGGAGAGAAAAGAAAAGAAGAGGAAAGAAGAAAAGACATACAGAAATCACCTCCACAGGTGCAGAACTTTTCTCCTCTGGATTAAGAGCAACAAGCAAATCAAGGACATCTGATCAGTGCTACTCTCAGGTGCTCCTCTATCTTTTCCCTTCTTTTCTGGCCAATGTATTTCAGTGCATAAGCACAGACGATATGGCTGGTTGCAGGCCAGGAGCATGTCCCACTTGGCCTTGGTTCTTGTTTCAGCCACAGAGGCTGGGAGGCATGGCCTGAAGGGACTCTGAAAACACAGGGGCAACAAGGCCGTGGGACTGATTCCATGAGAAGACATAAACTTTTTCCACTGTCGAGTGACTGGTTAGAATAGCCTGCTCCTCTGGTCTCCTGGGCCAAAGACGATGTCCTTTCCCTGCACGGCGGCTTGTGCATCCATTGCCCAGCCCCAAGGCAGGGAGCAGGTGCCATCACTTCCTAAGACTAGTGGGGAGGGGTTGTGCTCTACACATCAACAGTGTGCTTGACAAATCTTTGGTAAGGAGAAGCACAAGGTAGCCGTGCCTTTTAAATACAGTCATCTGGAAGCTGTGCACTGAACTTGAAGGGGAGATGCATTACACTCACTTACATGCCTACTCGTGCTTTTTACTGCAAAGTTGACTGGGGCATGAGTTGCATGCAGCACCCAATCTCCAGCTGGTTACCAACAAGGATCCACCCATGTTTCTAGTCAGGAAAAGTCTGAGTAGCATTAGGCTTCAGGGTCAATGATTTGGCCTGACCAGCCTACTTGGAACTACCAGAAAACAGACCAAACAGTGGAAAATATAAATTTATTTAAAATTACTGTTATGCAAGAATAGAAACATGGCAATTTTATTCTACATTTATTTGTAAATGAAGCTCATTTGTAATAAATTAAGCACATGCAACTTGCTCAAGATCCCACCGCGGGTCCTAGAGAAAGGGCAGGAGACAACCACACTGGGCAGTGAAGTGGTGAGCTGAGGTCCCTAGGCCTGTGTAGTTTCCTTCTGCAGTTCATCTGTGGAAGCCATCCTTCCTTCCTTTCTTTCCTTCTTTCTTTCTTTCTTTCTTTCTTTCCTTTTCACCCTGATTTTTCCCTCTCATGTCTGCTCTTCTTTTCCCGTTTTCTCCTTCCTTATGTAACACCTGTGTTGGAAAAAATAATGTTCCGACCTTTCCACAGCTCCAAAAGGAATTACTTAATCAAAATATTGCAAAAATTGTTAACGTAAACAGGAAGAGAAGCTTTTAATTAGACAGGAGAAAAAGCAGATTAGACCCAGGATCTCTCGTGGGGAGATCATTGGGCCATTACGGCGGCTATTTTCCTGATGTCTGCATGGACCGAAGCCAGCTACTTTTTGCTGAAGAATCAGGTTAATCAAAACGATGACAGCCTAATGGACAGAGAGCAGGATTCATCCAGGCCTCTTTGTCTAAACTCCAGATGGAATTAGAAAGTTAAAGCGCAGACAGCATGTCCTGGATGGCCAGGCCCTCATGTGACGAGCCCTGTCTAAAAATCATTCCCATTAATTTGCAACTGTCAGTCACCTCAGCATTCTGCTCTGAAATAATGGCTGGCCCTGGATCACAGCTTTTCCCCACCTCCTCACACCAGCACAGCAGAGAACTAGGGATTTTTTTTTTTTTTTCTTGATTAGTAAAGACTTCTTGGTGCAGTGCAACTGGCTTGGTGCAAGAAAACAAGCTGCTTGAAGGCCATGGGACACTTTACACAGACCCACCTCCCCACCCTACCCCCTAATAAAGAACTAAAACAATGCAACGGATTACATTTAGTGGTTGTATTTGCTGTGTGTGAATAACAAATTTTTCAGCTTGGCAACTAAATAAAAAAAAAAAAAATGGGAGCAGAAGGGTGGAAGTTGGTTTGAAGTGAAGTTAAAAGCAAAGGAAACAAAACCCAAGATTTGCCACCCCACTGGAGAAGAAGGAGACAGCAGCATTCCTGTTTTTCCCAGTAGCTCATGGGTTGCTGCTCTTGCCCGGGATGACCTGACCCACAGAAGGGCTGAATGTGGGTTCCAGTCGCTGCTTCAGTGCTTATAAGAAGTGTCAGCAGGAGAAATTGAGAGCATTTTTCCTCAGCTGTCTATAACCCGCTGCTGTCTGCACTTTCTTGGAGGGGAGGTGGTAACTGAGTTCAAAGTCAAGTAAAGGAGAGAATGAAACGTAGTCTCATTCTGGTTTTGGAGAGTGCCCTGACTAAGAAGATATAGCGCAGATAGGAGACGACAGCAAGTTCTTCTGCAATTTTGTGTCTTGATCATCCGTATTCACTAGGAGAAAACAGTACTTAAAATTTGATCCAAATTCCTGAATAGCTTTAAAATTACTAAAACTATATATTTGAAGGTACATTTACTGTTACCAACAAAAATAATCTATTCTTTGTATAAATTTAACAACAATTAAATGTGTATTATATTTCCTATGCAGAGAATTCACTTTTCTTTTTTGCAGCCCACATTACAGGTATATCGAATCTAATGTAAGACTCGAGCACATCTGTGAAATCAAATGACATTGATTTAAGATACGAAAAAAACTAAAGAAAAGGATGCAGGAGGAATTTTGAAAAGTCAGAAGACATTATTTGAAATAGCAGCCCCCCCCTTTTTTTTTAGATACTTAGGATACTATTTTAAAAGAAAATAAAGTCAAATCAAACATTTCCAAGGAGGTTTCTTAGTTCTTTTCAAAAAGTTCTAAGAGTTTCTATTTCAGTTCCACCTGAACTGTGGATCTTTCTCCAATTGTTCAGTCCAGCAACCAAATTAAAAACCCTTGTTTTTCACTGTTCTTAATGTAATGCAATATAATTTGTTGCCTGCTTTCCTCAGTATATTACTCCTCTGCCTGGGTGACCCAGCCTGAAGACATAAAGCCAGAGTCAGTAGCCATTTCACTTCCCAGACTTAGGCTGAGTTATTGTCCTGCACATACTTAGCTTCTTCTGTGTGCCTGTCTGGACACATACACACGATATCTAACATGTGTATGATACAGGGATGACACCATATCCTACTTTAAAGAATCATCTATTGTATGTCACATGAAACTTTCGTAACTCTTAGATCCATATTTTCCCCTATTATTTAGACTTCATCCATGAAGTTTGTTGTCATAAGAAGGTGAAGAAACTGTTAGCAAATTACATTTATATGAGATTTAATACAAAATGACACTCCTTCAGAACCAACCTTTTGCTAAGAGTACAAAAGAGGGGAACTAAAATAGATGAAAAAGAAGGATGAGGGGGTTGAAAAATTACATTACTTCGCTCCTGGGGAATGGAGCTTTTGAAAATGAATGCAGTCATTAACCATCTGGCTTACTAAATAGTTAGCAAAAAGTTCTTTTGAAAGGGTTGGCATTACATTCACAGCTGCAGTTTATTGGTCCATTGGCACTAGCATGCCTAAACACAAGGGAAAGTCAATACTGTATCATAGCATTGCCTAGCTAACACCTGGAATATATTCTCTGGAGTGAAAACAGCAGGGAACTGACCAGAAATAACCTCTCTCAAATTATTCCTTCAATTAGACCAAAACAAGTTTCCCTTTGAAAACTTAATAATAAACACTGCAGGTCATTCACTTGTTTGGAGCCCCTTAGGGAAAGCTGAGCAGATGGGTCCCCTTATCTAGCCCCCTTGTTGTCACAGAGACAACAGCCACAAATCAGGACAGATATTGATTTTAATTGGAACCAACAGCATCCACATACCGTCTTAACATCCACATCTTCCTGGAAAAAAATACATCTTTTAAAAGATTGGTTTGCTTTGTCCTGTCAGGTTGATTAGACAAAATGAGGTAATTCTTTGCAAGATGAACAATTATGCCATTTTTCAGGTTCACTGCTTAAGTAGATACACACAGCAAATCCCTAGGCAAATGCAAGGTCCATTTCAGGGCCTTTGTACATACAAGCAGCACAGATTAAAACATTGTTCATCCAAACTGAGGCAGTTATATTCTCATTGTCAAACAGATTTGAGGTGTCGTCAGGGTCTCTTCAGTGGTTTACACTGAGGCATAAGTATTCCTTAGCCATGGAGAGAGCTAACAACACGAAGTGAACATCTACTTAAAATCAAATTATCTGTGACATTTTCACCACCCATCAGGGTAAAAGCAATTCTCCTCAAAAATCTTGTACATTCATCAAGCCTGCTATTCCCTGAAGAACCAGACACATTGCTATTTGTGTTTAACAGATGCAAGGAAGCTCTTCCCCGCTGCACACACCTCCCACCCCGCCCCCCACCCCCCACAAATCTCTTTCCCATACGGCATGTTAATTCCCATGAGGGAGGTGAGATGAACAGGTGCCATGGTTCTTGACTTAATTGCTGCGAAAAGTAGAGCACTAATAACGATCTGTTCACTAGAGGCAGTTTCCATCCTGGCAAAGGAGCCCTGCCAATCTGGGGAGCGTCAGCCAGGCAGTGGCACTGTCAGCCAGCCAGCTGCCTAGACTGTAGGGGTGGGCAGATTGCAGTCTCGGCAG
>NW_010119231.1:0-7609 GCF_000699245.1 Pterocles gutturalis | reverse complement strand
GCAGCTGGCCAGCCCAAGTAGACCTTGCAGGGCTGTCGTCCTTCCAAAGAGGTGAAAAACACCACCTTCACTCATCCTGGCAACCATAAAAAATAGCTTTATCACTAAGGGAGTAATCTCTGGAGTCACCATCCCTGGAGGTGTTCAAGAAACATGTAGATGCGGTGCTTCAGGACATGGTTTAGTGGGTTAGGTGGTGTTGGATTGACGGTTGGACTTGATGATCCTTGAGGTCTTTTCCAACCTTAATGATTCTATGATTCTAGGATCTCAAGGGCCCTCTACGGACCCTGTAATAACACAAGCAGTAGCATGAAGAGGACCAGACCCCTTCCCATGCTTAAGGGAGAACAAATTAAACCAAGGAACAATTAGACATTGCATTAGGAGGCTGGGGTACAAATGGAGGCATCACACAGGGCTTTAATTACCACCTTCACTGTGGGGTAAAGTACTGTCATAACAGGCTGGAGGCAACGTGGAGTCTCTTTCTAGCCTGCCTCTGCATCAATAGTGACATCTGGGCCTTTTTGGGCATACATCCCAGGGAAAGGCATTTGCAGGGAACCCAGACGCAAACACCTATACATTCCATATTCCCCATCTCACTGAATCCTACTGCAAAAGTAGGAGGGTGCGTGCTGCACCTCCCCAAAGGGGAGTGCTCCCTCCCCTGTGCTGGGCAGCTCCAGGAGAAATTCTTCCTCCATGAGAAGCATCCTTACTTGGCAGCATAATAGACTCTCAAGGGAAACAGTATAACCCATGGCTTGAATAATTTAAAACTACATTGTAGCAAGTGCCAGCAGATGTAGGGGAGATAACAATTATGCGGGGAGTGTGGGGAGGTGGGGGGAAGGACTACTGTCCATCTCTGGTGTCTGTGCTTCTACGATTGATGAAATCCCCAGCAACAGCTGCCCTACAAATTTAAGTGTTATTAGAGCTTTTTGCAGGTCTGAAGGGGAACGTAGAGGTGCAGTGGGTCTCTTGCATCTTGAAAACTGCGTAGCACACTCAGATCACTTCTCCCCTTTACTACCTGATATGCCTTTTAATTTCCCCTCATGCCACTCATCTCCAGTCCCCCTGCCAGACTGCCCTGTGAGCTTGGCAAGCTTTGTTTCTTCAAGAGCACACTTACCCTGCATGAAGTTTTTCCCAAGCTCTCACTGTTTCTGTTAAAAGCCCCCCTGGAGATAAACTACAAGACTAACACTAATTACCATAATAATTTGTTAGGGCATTGCTTTGATCTTTTCTCACCTACCAACTCAATCCTGTTCTACTCCATCTCCAAAAGTGTTAGATGTGATTAAATAACTAATTAACACAAGAGATTAAATTTTAAGAATGTATGACAGTAATTCAGATAAAAGTTTTGATCTCTTGATAAGTAAGGAAGTGGGCAAACTTATCACTTCCCAGGAGATGCATAACAGGCCAGTTATTGCCAGAAATCTAACATATAACACGAATAGCTTAAAATAGCGCTGCTAAGCCAGCAAGATGTACTGCTCCCCCAACAGTTTCTATAGAAAACACCATTATTTTTTAAAAACTCACAATCTTGAAATAGTAATATTTTATTCTTGTATGTGAAACATGATTCACATATAAGATACTTCTCTTTGATCAGGAAAACCCCAAACCTTTTCAGAGGTCTTATCTCCTTTCAGATCAATTTCAGTTTGATTTCTACCTCGGAATAAGACAGTTTTGAGTGTTTTCAGATTCCTTGGTGTGTCATCACTATTTCATTTCGTAGGATGCCTGGCAAGTTACACAGATGAGCTCTCACTGTATTCCCTTGAATAAATCAGGAAGAGAAGAGGGGGAGAGAGATCACGTATCACACTTTCTAACTAGGTCAATTTACAGAACTCCTTCTAAAACATGTTAACTAGGCTTTGGGAAACAGAATCAGAGCCTGCAGGATTTGTGCACTGGCTTTAGAGATTTTGACACCAAATCGCGACAGGTAAAAAAGGAAGAGGAAACCAGATGAGTGTCTGGGAACATCAGGAACTACATAACTGTGTTTATTAAAACAGTAAGAGTCTCTGCATGACTGCTTCATGTTGTCACCTGCAATATCTTTGATGTCAGAAGCTTTTGCTGGATGTTAGGAGCCTGTGAGAAGCTATTGATCCAGAATAATTACAGGATGGTGCTAAGAATTTTTTTTTTTTTTTTTTTTTGGACACCTAGTATTTTGCAGTTGTGGTTCCTACTAGGTTACGGAGAATTTTCCAGGGCAGGTATAGCTGGTATTTGACAGTTAGGAAAACAGTGTCAAAAAAAGAGTTATGACCACTACATTCCACTGTATTATACTACAACACTTGAAGTGCAACATTAAAATATTTCTCCAGGAAATAAATAGCTCCTGAATAATTCCACACAAACAGAGGTGAGGGTGCCCACGCAAAGGGTGCACTGTGTAGGTCTGCTTTCTTGTCACTTACAGCACATTTTCCACACTGCTCAGTGTAAATGACTGGTCAGAATTTCTGTGGTTGCCAGCAAGGTACACTTCTCCTCAGGGTTTAAAATGTTCAATACGGATTTGGCACGGTTCATATGCCCAACTGAGACATTCACGGGATCAGTTTTCAGTAGGAACTAGAGCTCACAAATGCTGCTGAGGGAAGGAAGGGGGCCTGCGGATGAGGGGTGTTAGAAAAATTGTGTCTCCAGGAAATGTTTGCAATTGTCTTCTGTTTTTATTTCCTGCCCTCTCTCTTTCTATCTCTACCTCCTTCTCTTCTCTCCCCTTCTTTCCTCTCCCTTCCCAAATCAGTGTGTGTGTGTGTGCTTGGGCCGAACTGATAGGTTTGGTTTTCATGACAGCCCTGGACTATGAAATGGAGGAATTCACACAGAAGGATTCCAAATAGATTTCAAATATGCCTGTTGCAACCTCTTCCTTTTTTACTAAAAAAATGAGAGAAAAAAAGAAAAAAGATAAAAGCTTAGTTTTTTGACAGAGGAAATATTTTGTATTTCTGTCATCAGAGATACATAATTAAGATATGAAATATTTTACAAGCTTCTCTCCCCATCCTTGGTACCAGCCTTAGCACAGCATGCTACATCAGAAGCTTCTTGTGTGACAAATTGCATAGGAGCAGAGCAATTTATCATCAGATCTGAGTCATGACCAGTGTATTCATCCAAATGGCCAAGTCTACATTTGGGGCTCACTAATGATACAGTATTCAGCATGCAGAGTGTGATTTATTAGCCTGAAGTTTGTTTAAATAAATAGACTTTGCAAACTGCCATGTGCAGACAGATCTCTTTGCCTATGGACTCCACTGTATAGTAACCTGCACAGCTGAGAAAGAATTCTTACCCATTTGGCAAACCATCTGAAGTATTTTCTCCTGTTTCTCCTTTACCAATGAAAAGCACCAGTCTAAAACCATTGCCTTTTTAAATCACACAAATTAACATTCCATCAGCAGTGGTATAATATCTCTCATATACACTTTTGCAGGTGAATGACCAGGTAATTTCCTTGTACTTCAGTTCTTTTACTGTGTTAAAATGTAGTTCAGCATCACTGATATAAAAAGCATATACCCCTTATTAACAACATACTTGAGTTTAGATAGAGACCTGAGACAAAAGATAGACAGTCTGTGTGTGGGGAACTTCGTTACCACTGCTTGCACCAAATTTGAATTTGACCTCCTGATCTTTGCAGAGCTATATGCAATTTAATTCAGTCACTTCAGATTAAATTTGAGGTACCTTCCACTGAGAAAGAAATTTAGTTTCACATGTACTTGAGTTAAAGCTACCAAGAGAAAGTCAGGCAAATATTCCTCTTACTTATTCCCATTCAACTTTAACAGAACCCATTGGCATAAGCAAGAGGAGAGTTTTGTTCATTATCTCCCCATATGACTATATGTATCTCCTTCTTAATGACTGGAATCAGAAGAAAACTGAGCAAAAGTACAGAAAATTGGTCCCTCGAGTCATTTTTAATGATCTACAAAAATAAAGGCTTTGTTAGCTCTTTCTCAATTCTAACCTGATTGATTGCTTATGCTTTTGGAGGAAGAAAGGTGAATCTAATCTATTGCACACACTCTGAGGTGAACACTGAGTTAATAATGATACACAAGAAACTGTGCTCCCTGTTAGAGAGGCCTTTTTCTCAGTAATATTTTTCCTCATTGGCTTCATTACAACTGCGAGAACATAGCTATCATTTGAGAAGTGAGTGAAAAAAGTCCGCCTCATCCTACAAACATATTTTTACTTTGCCTGGCTACTTTGGGACATTAGGGAGTTAGTTTGCAGGCAAGGCCAAATCCCAATTTCCCTGTGAAGGAGAAAGTTGACATCAGTGAATGTTTAGTGAGAGTAATGATTGTAGATTCGATTTTCTTGTGAACTGTGAAGCATTACAGAGCAGCAGTCCCTGTAAAATCAGTTCAGCATTATCTTACCATCTAACTGCTAACTCTAAATCTTGTTGTAGGACACTGTGACCCACACAGTCCAGTTCAGCTGAGCTTGTCTTTATCTCTGTTCTTTGTAAGTCCTGAAGGGTATTCTAGGCTCCCTGTATGATCAAGGAAGAGAAACAGATGGAGATTTAGACCCCTTTCTGAATTCAGGAATTGGTTAGGGTCTAAATCACTCTTCTAGCTTTGATCTTCTATGATTGGTGGAAGAAAGGGAGATTCAGTGGGTAACTCAGGGTATCCATGTCCCTTCCTCTGTTTTCTAGAAGCACTTATTTCCAATTACTGTATGCTGAATTAACAGATATTTATCAGTCTGCCAAGTTAGTTAGACTTACAAACTTGTGGGTAGGCAGGCTACCTGACAGCACAGAGCATCCTCATCTCAGGCAGGTTCTTCCTTTTGCAGTACGAGCCTGAAGATGCTTTTTCAAGTGTTTTGTGTTCTTTCTTGTCTTTACAAATGTAGGTTGTATTCTGCCTCTGGTAGTTAGTGTCATTTCTGAGGGGAATACAAAATCTTCCCCCCATGTACTCTGACATGTATTTGAATATGTGGAAGGACCAGACTCTTTCATACTTCAGTCCCTAAAGCCCGAGATTTAATTACTAACCTAATTCTTCATTCAAGATTTAATTATCCTCTAATTCTTAGTTCGGATGAGTAAAAATGCCATGAGTGTTCATTTAGTCATGTTACCTTGTGGCATGTTTCCTTCTACTATTTTTCCATACTTTCGAATAAAATAGAAATGCAGAAAATAATTCTCAGAATTTTATTACAGAGAATTATTTACTTGATCAGAGACTTGGAAATTTGCTTCCTGGTAAGATACACTTTAATGTTTTTTCAAAATAAATAATAAGATTTTTCAACTTAATTATTTTATGCTGAAGGGGAAATATATATGAAAGTACGACAATGTGTAGGTCTGTGTGTGTGTGTCTGTTGTTATGGGTAATTCATTAAAAACACATTCTTCATCTTGCCTGCCACTGGAAATGTGAAAGGTTAGCCTTTTCAGAGTTGCCACCTGTGAGAAGAGGGATCACTAGTTCCTTCTTCCTCCCAAGGAGCCATGGCACTCATTCTTGCTATAATGAAGAAGTTGATTGATGGATGTCACCCTCCATGCCATTGACATCCTTATCTCCCCCTGCTTTATACAACAGGCATGACCTCCTTCAGCCAGATGGTTTCTGAGTGCTGCATCCACTGCTCACTTCCACCACCCCCTCCGCACGCTCACCTTCAGCGCGCATGCTCATTGGCAGCAACCTATATGTCTGTCTGTCAGTGGCTCTGTAATGAGACCAATTTATTAGGTTACACAATCCTACCTCTTTAGGGAAGTGGGAAAAAATTGCACAGCACACTGGAAGAAATCTATCCTGGCATTTAACTCTCAGGACTGTGGGAGGTAATTTTTTTAGTTAAAAAAAAAAAAAAAAAAAAAGGTAGAGGAAGGCTGGTACGTTTGAAAATAGTTCACTTCAGGGCGATCTTCCAATATTTTGTTACTGTTACAGCTTACTGTTTTACTACATCCTGAAGGGGGTCTGAATCAAAATGCCAGATGCAGACTCGTCTGGGCTTTGTAGAAGGTCAGAGCCAACCCAACTGTGTCACTGTTTTCCTGAGACAATTGTATTACAAGTAATTTTATCAGCCACTGTTGTTTCCTGTGAAAAGTGTACCATTTTCTTATGTTGAAGAACTCTGTCATTTCATTTCATATTTCATTACTGGGGATACTCAAGAAAAGAAGAAGATCCTAGGTAAATATTCGCTGTGATGCTTATTTTACACATAGGTTCACAACATTTGGGTTGTAGTGACAATGCAATGCTAGAGGCTTGGATGTGATACATGAATGAAAAATGAGGACAACAAGCTAGTCTCTCTGTATACTAGGCACTTTATGCAAGGTGGTCACTCTGCTTAGCCAGGTCCAGTTCCAATAATTTGAAATGTAAGTAGACAAGATGAAAAAAAAAGAAAAATATAACAAGGAATATTCAGGTAAATATTTCAGGAAAAATATTATTAACAACTTGTATGGCAGAAATGCCCATAAATTCCATCAAAGTTCAAGATCTTATTTTGTTAACTGCTTCAGTGAAAAGCAATAACAAAAAAACTAAATTTGGATTCAGCCTGTATAATGTCAGCACCTAAATTTGAAGTATTGCTTCCCTGGATTCCACTTAGTAGACAGAGAAGAGAACATCCAAGGGATAATTCAGAGGTTAGATAGGTTAAAATGCCTTTTAAAGGTGCCTAATGCTACCTAGAGAGAAAAGACTACTATACTTCTAAAAGAAAAATAAAAAGTACAATATAGCACAACTAAATTTTGGGTTAATTTGATTTAGAAGGGAAAACAAAAAGTAATGTCTCTTAAACTTAACTCTTTAAATATATTTGAAAATATATTAAGAACATAATTCCTGAAGTTTGTGGCTCAGAAGAGAAACCTTTCTAGCAATCACTAGTTGAAAACTCTCAAAAGGAAAAAAAAAATGACTGTGTGTTTTATGTAATAGATATTAAGTGTCCAGTGCTCAGCTCAAGAACTACATTTCCCTACTAAATAAAATGGGCTAGGGAACATTCTTTACCCAGCTGCTACAGCAAAGTGCTTTGCATCCAAACTTCCTACTGGTAGCAGTCTCTTGCTCATTCCTGTTTTTTGTGTCTGGGAACTGTTTGGAAGAGTGGTTTATTTGGCACAGGGCAAAACTGGGCTAAAAAGCAGGATAACAAATTAACAGTGGAAGTGATCATGTGCCAGTATTCTGGCACTGTTTAATCTACTAGTACAGTGAGAGACAAATTTGCTACAACTGATTTACCTATAGCTGGCTCAAGATTCAAGCTTTTAACCAAGTCATCCAGCTATAAGACTGGGATTCCTCCTAGAAACTATGCTAAGGCACATAAGAGACAAAGAGGTGATTCGAGACAGCCAGCATGGCTTCACCAAGGGCAGATCTTGCCTGACCAATCTGGTGGCCTTCTATGATGGAGTGACGGCTTCGGTGGACAGGGGGAGGGCGATGGATGTCATCTACCTAGACTTCTGCAAAGCCTTGGACATGGTCCCGCACCACATCCTTCTCTC
>NW_010119230.1:0-11227 GCF_000699245.1 Pterocles gutturalis | reverse complement strand
CAGCACGGGGCAGGGGGTGGGTGCCCAAAGATGAGACATGCAATGGCTTTTTCCAGTGGGATGGGCATCCACCAGCTTATGGTAGATGTGAAACTCCAGCCTGGAAGAAGCACGTTGTCTAATGGGTTGGTCCATTAGCTTGGAGGCTCAGGCTTAGGCTCAGGCTTACGGCAGGATGGAGACACCGGAGCATCAGCCTCCGTGGTACCCAACAGACCGATGCTCGGACACCCAGACACACACAAACATCAGAGATCACCACCGAGTTTGGAAGAAGCCCAGATGAAGGACTAACCCAAATTCAGCGATCTCTGGCTTCCACGCATGTACACACATGGAATGATGCACCGGAGTAACCAGAACTTCCCACGGTCAGAGAGGCTGAAAGGAGCCAGGGACCAGCCTGTGAACTGGGAACAAGTGTGGAACCACCTGGTCCTGGGGGATTTACAGCAGGGATACCTGTCCTGTATTCCTGAAATGCAACTGCAAGCTGCAAATGTATCACCTTCCCCTTGACATCTTCTGAAGTTTATAAATTAATTTTAGGGACTAAGGTCTTGGGAACACACAACACGCCAGGCGGTGGCTGCGAGTGCAAAGTCGGTGAGCAAATACCCAACAGCTTTCCGTGCACAGCAGCGAGTGTTTGCACCAGGACTTGTTTCTCCCTGCGAGGGGAAAGGCTGTGCTGAGATAACTGTGTGCCTCCCAGAGCCTCTCTCCAAGCAACACCTCTTTTTACCTACCTTGGGTCTAGAATAAACACATCAGCACAATGTAAATGGCTCAGAACAGAATTCAAAAGCATTTAAGAAGCTCAAATCCAAAGAATGAGACATTTCACTCCAAATCTGCCCTGTGCTTTCCTGCTCTCTGATGGCAAAGCCCAGAACCCCCAGCAAACCCCGGTGGGTTTTTGTATTGCTGCAGCCCCAGGTGATGGGCAGAGGGGCCCGAGGAGGAGGAGAACTGCCGCCTGCCTTCCAGGTCCCTTTGGGGTACCCGTGCTCCGGGCTGGCCCTGGGAGAGCTGCAGTCCCCCCACCGCTAACCACGGGTCCCACCGTGTGTCAGGCTGCTGGAGACATCCCAAGGGACACCGCCACCGTCGCTTATTTTGCCTCTCTGATCTGAACGCTGCCCCTACACCAGACATTTCCTTTCGGAACCTCTTAACCTCTAACGACCCAAGCGTCTTCCAAAACCCTTCACTGCTGGAGACAGCCTCTGCTGCCGAGCCAGTGCCATCCTTCCTCTCAACGCAGAGTTTCCTTCCAAAACCACACGGCTCAACGGTGCAGAAGAGGTAACCTCCCTCCTGACAGTTACAGACCAGTCTCTTCAGTAGCAAGAGGTTACCTGGCCACCCCAGTCTGCTCCCAGCACGATGGACCGAGGTCCCAGGGGACCCAGTGGGACACGGCGTGTCCGTGCTGGAGCGCAGGGGCTTTCCTCTCACCTGCCAAGGACTTGTAACCAAGAAACCTGGCAATCTTTTGCTGGCAGTGCTCCTGCTCTTCGTACGTCAGCAGCTGGTAGATAAACTGCCAAATGACTTGCTTGGCTGGTGTGTCCAGCACCGGGTACACATCCACAATGAGAGTGTCAATGTTCCTGCAAAATGGGACAGAGAGAGGGCTGGCAGTGAGGGCATCCCTGCTGCACAGCCCCACCGCACCGCTGCCACGGCTCCGGTGCTTCCCAGCTGGGTCTGGGCTGCCGGGCCCCCCTCCAAGCCGTCAGCGGAGGTCCCAGGCTGCGGGCACAGGACCCAGCCCCTGGGGAGGTGGAGTTGTGCAGCTGGTGCTAACGGGGCAGCACTGGGCAGCCAGGTATGAAACCTGGTTCGTGAGTCAGCTGGGGGGGGCTGGGGGGGAGCACTGGAGAGGAGCCCTGAGAGCTGGATTTTGGCCGGCAGCAGGTAAGGGTGCTCAGGGAGGAAGGTGCTGGCAGCCTCGGCTGGCTGAGGGCTCGGTCTCGGGGTGGCTCTGCGGTTTGTCGAGGTGGGGAAGGGGCTGTTGGGAGCAGCAGGGCTGAGCAACCGATTCAGCGAGGATAGAGCAGCCTGGGGGAGGGCTGTCCTGGGTCAGGGAGCTAAGGTCGGGGTGCTTCCTGCTGGGAAACTGAGGCAGAGGTGATGGGTTAAAGCTCGTTGCAACTGCTGCATCCTTAATGCAGAGTAGTGAGAGCTTCCTATAAAGAGCTGGAAGGAGATGGCACGTGTAGGAACAAATCTCCTGTCCCAAGGTTAATGGAATGGACCATCCCTGCCTTCCGAGGGGCAGGGGAAAGCCAAGGGGTGCAGAGGCTCAGATGCTGCGGGGGGTTTGTTAGTGAAGTGCCCTGGGGACAGCAGGGACGAGGAGCAGGAGGAGCCATCGGGAGCCTGCCAGGAGTCACCTGCTCAGTCTGTCCCTAATTTTGGGCTGATTTGCCTTTTCTGTGGCGCTGGGTGCAGCCCTTGGCTGTCAGAAGCCTGTTTCCCATTCAGAAGAGTTGAATTGTGGGGGGCTGCTGGGGCTTTGCTCCTCTGCAGCCCCAGCCATGGGGCACAGGGCAGTGCCGTGGCTTTGTGCTCAGTAGTTTCTGATCTCTCTCATCATCAGTAACCTAAATATTGCATTGCCTTGGCAAAGGGAGGATTCGGATCCTCTGATCTCTTTACCAGGGCAGCAGGAGCCTGCCTGGCCCTGGCTGGTGCATCCTCACCCCGAGTGGGACCTGAGCTCCCGAGGAGCAGCCGGGCAGCCTGGCTCCGTCGGCTCAGCGGCTGCAGGAAGAGGGGGCGAGCATCTCCCAGCGCCCGGCGGGGTGGATTTATCACCATGGTGCAGAAGGGTTAAAGCTCAAGGGCAGAACACAAGGTCACTGCTGAAAGCCTGCAGCCCACTGCAGGATGGGTTTGGACCCTTGCAACGGGGCAGGGAGGATGTGCTCCGCTGCAGGACGAGGGCTCTGCCAGCCACAGCCCTTCTGTGCTGCCGCCAGGATGCTGAGAAGAGTGAGGAGATAAGGATGGAACATGGGGAGATTGACTGAAAGAGATGGAAGGGGATCTGCAGCCTTCGGGGACAGCCAGGCAGCAAGAGAGCCTGTGCTCTGGGGGACCGAGGTCACTTTCTGGGGGATTCAGGGGTGACTGAAGTAACCTCAAAAGCTAAAGGGTCAGCCCTGTGCTCGGGCAGGACACCCGGTGAGGGGTGGGACACATGCAGGGAAATACCCAGCTGGGGACATGGGAGAATGTGACCGCAGCAGAGCTGGGTGCTGGCAGCCCTGCAGCGAGATCTGCATCCCGCCCGGAGACCGACGGGGACACGGGCATCGCTGCCGGGCCAGGGACCAGCGCTGGAGGAAGGGGGCTGCCAACGAGTTACCGATGTTGGAAGAAGCCTTCCAGCGCTTTGCAGATGGTGTAGCGCTCGGGGGGGGTGAGCAGGTGCTCCAGCTGCTGGGTGAAGGTCCTTCCTTGGATCTTGATGCTAGAGGGGAGAATCTCCGCGACCCACTGCAGGGAGGTGAGGGCAGAGGAGCTGCCTGGGGAGTCGGCAGAGTCAGAGTCTGCAAGGCGCGGGTGGAGAGAGAAAAAGAGAATTCAACAGACAAAGGGTCTTAACCAGGGGTTAAAAGGCTGGTCCCGAAACCAGGGGTTGGTGCTGGGGACAGCTGGGGACATCTGTGCCCACACACAGCGGGTGCTCCGTGGAAATACAGATCCTGATGGGCTGGCACAGATGCTGTTACCCCCCAAAAAAACAGATTTAGTCGCTGGAAATGGTTGTGGCAGCATGATGACTCGGCTCCTCTGGATCTGTGGCAGCCCTTGCCTTCCTCCTGTGCCCTGGGCCAGCTGTGCTGGAGCCTGTGGCTGTTCCAGGAGGTCCATGGACCCGCTGGAGATGCACAGGGGGGTTCGGGCTGGGCTTCTGGGGTTGATCTCTTCAACCATGGGGCTTCTGAACTTTCTGTGACCACGTGCAGAGGGCATCCCTTCTCCGGCTTTCTCCAGTTTCGCAGCACTTTATGGTAATCATTGACTTCCAAAGCATCAGTCAAGGTTTCCATGTGATAAACGGCAGCAGGGAACGCCGTTTGCTTTGCCGTGCTCAGCTGCACAGTGCACTGTGCACAGCTGGGAGAGGGAACCCGACCGAGGCTGCGGGATGCACTGATCCATGTAGGAGTACAGCCAAGGTCACGGGAGCAAAAATCCCATTTTTTTCTTGATTTCTTTTGGGGGGCAGTAAAGCAGTCCGAGTGCCACTGGCTGTATTGTGAAGCGTGAGGTGCTCAGTTTTGTTTCTAGAGCACATGCAATCGAGCTGGTACCACAGGGCTCCTAATGTGACACTCGGGAGAGTCCCTGCTGCTCTGGAGGGAAGAGCTGGTCCCTAGTTCCTGGGTCTGTGCATTGCAGAGCAGCACCCCAATAATGCCCCGACCCTCCTGCCTTCGCACAGCTTCGGGATCACAGCAGTGGCCGCGCTCTGCCCTGGGCTGCGGTCCTGTCCCTGGGCTGGAATAGTGCTGACAGCCCCCTGCATCGCCCCTGACACCCTCATCTCCCGCTGCCTCGCTCTCCAGCCGCCAGCTAAATTATTCACAGCAGCCGCAGTTCTTGTGAACAGCCCAGCCCAGCCCTGGGACCTGCACAGCGGCCGGGGCTGCGCAGGGTTGGGTTACGTCGGTCAATAGACGGCACAGACTGCACGGAAAGACGTTGGCAAGGGCTGTCAAGGACAATCACACAGTAGGATGAGCCCCTCTGGAGAGCAGCCAAGCCTGAGATCAAGCCTGATCCCAGAAAGCGCGTTAAACCTGCTGAGCCTGCGGGAGGTTTGGGGCAATTCCCTCCCGTGCGGGGAATTCGGGAGCTGCCGTGGGGTTTCTGCCGCTCCGGACCACCGCTCCTCCCCACACCCTTACCGCTGGCGAAGTTGACGATCCCCTCTTCCACCACCAAGGTGGGCATGGCCCCGCTGCCCTGCAGCATCGACACCACCTTGTCATGGGAGCAGTTCCTGCGGGGACAGGAGAGCCGGGCTCAGCACTGCGGGCAGCGAGCGGCGCTGAAACGGGGGTTTGCTGCTGCCCCCGTTTATCCTGCAAAACACCTCGTCCGGCTGCTCGGAGCCAGGCAGGGTTGGGCCCCACGGCGATTCCCCTGGGCTCTCAGTCTGGGCTCGGTTTTAGCTGTGCTGCTCGGAAAAGAGCCCCCCCAAGGGAAAGCGTGAGTGGCCCCGGGAGCGGGCTCTGGGCTGCGTCCGCAGCCAGGAATAGCTGCGGGCACAGCTGCGAGCACCCCGCGGAGCCGTTACGGCAAATGAAGCCGCACTGTAAGCTGCGCTCAGACCCAGAAGGTGAACTTTCCATTTAAATGATCCAGGGCTGTGGGTCTCTCCTTGCCTGTCCTCATTCTGCATGAAAAGAAAATGCAAGGTGGATGTAAAATGTGATTTTGTAGGCAAAGAAAAAAAAATCTTGGAGTGTCCTTGGAGAAGGGCACAGGCTGCCCTGGGACAACGCCTGCCTGGGACAATGCCTGCCTGGGACAACGCCTGCCTGGGACAACTCCTGCCAAAGCGGAGCTCAGAGGAGGGTCTGCAGCTCGCTCCCTGTTCTCTGGCGATGCTGCATCAGCCAGCAGTTTGCTGGATCAGCTGAAACGTGAGACCCCGAGCACTGACAGAAGCAGCATCAGATGTTTAACCTTTAAATATTCATCACTTTTTCTCATCGTGTAGCCCCTTCTAACCCTTTGCTCTCGCTTTTTGTGCAGAAAGACCAACCCGAGGAGCATGGGCTGCTGCTGCCTGGCGGGTGCACGCTCAGCTCTGGGCTTTTGATGTGCACGGGGGATATGGAGCAGAACTAACTTCTGGGTGGAAATGCGACTGCCTGCGTGGTTTTAAACTTCTGATCGCATTCTGGGAGAGATTTGTGGTCTGGCTCGTGCTCTGTGCCTTTCAACAGCAGAGCTCCAGGTGTGTAACTCGTACCCCTGAACTCGCAGGGGCTTGAATCGGGAGGTGCAGCCAGGACCCCAGCTCCAGCATGTCTGCATGGCACACAGCCATCTGCAGGGAGAAATCAAAGGAGGAGCAGGGGTGGAGCTGAAATAACTGCCCTTAGAGCCAGTGTCTGTGAAAGACCATGAGAGGTCTGTGCGGGGCAACCCCCCGTGCACCTCGGTAAACAGCTCTTGTTTCTGTTGCACGAGAGCGAACAAATGAACACAGGGGTGCTTGCCACCTCCCCCTCCCCAGCACCCCTTTTAAGAGCTGCTCACCTCATGTCCAGACCGTTGAGGAACAGGATCCGGTCTCCGGCTTTGAGAGCAGCCTTCTCAGCCGGGCTCCCTGGGAACGAGAGGGGCTTCAGCTGGTGGCCCCCAGGTACAGGGACGGGGTCCCAGCTGGGTGCCCGGGGCAGGGCATCCCTGCGGCTGGGTTATCTGGGTGGCGGGGGCTGTTCACCGGGCACAGCGATGCCACTGCCCAACTCTCACTGGAAATGTTGGGGGGGATTTTGGGCTATTCACTGGCCACGGGCATTTTCCAGCTTGCCAAACAAGGAGCGTGTAAAGCCAGCCTGAGCTGTACCGACACTGATTAGTGAACCCGGGCGACTCCATCACTGAGCCTTGGAAAAGTCCCTTGTGCCATTTTCTAGCACACAGTGGGCACTTAAAGTTCCGAGATGAGACCAGAGATAAATAAGTGCCTTTGAATTTTCTGGCTGGAGGTTTCCTTACCTGGCAGAACAGACTCGATCCACACCGGGGCATGGCCGCGCAGCGTGAAGCCAAAGCTTCTGTTGCCTTTATAGACTCGCACAGTTCTGTGGGTGAGAAGAAACAAATGTGGAATTGGCACCCAAACAATATATGGTTCTTGTTTCCTTTCCCAGCCCCATCCAAAGTCCCCTTAGCCCGAGGGTATCTCCTGAGCACCCAGTTCCTTGATGCTTGGTGTCCTCGCAGGGTCCCTTTGGATACCAAAGTCTTTTTCAAGCAGGACCCCCCGGCTGTGCCCTGCCCACACACTGAATTCATAAATCCAGCGCCCAGCCCCTCAAATCCAAGGTGGTTTTAAAGTGGAACACAGGATATAGCTTATAAATTACAGAGAATAAGAGAGACCGTGGCTTAGAGGGCAAAGATCTCACAGGCTGATGAGAGAGGAATTAAATTCTGCTGGGAAATTTTGGAAGCAGCGTTCGGAAAGCTCCCTGCTGGGAGGCTGATTGGAGCTGGGGGATGTTCCCTGCAGGGAGCTGGGGGAAGGCAACATCAGCGAGATCATTTACAAGCAGAAAGGCTGCTGTAGGGACCGATCCTGTGCTGGCAGGGATGGAGACTGTGCTGGGACTGAATTTTGAATAAGTCACACCAAAAATTACCCTGGCAGGAAGGTGTGCTGCAGCTGAACACCCCAGAGGTACCAGCTGCAGGCAGGGGAATCGCTCGGGTCATGCTTGTGGCAGCACAGTCCCTCCTGGGAGGATTCCCTGTGCTGGTAGAGCAGATCCTGCTCCCTTGTCCTTGAGAGGGGGCTGGGAACGGAGACGGAGCTGCTGCCAGCCCCTCAGCCCTCCGGGGCTGCCATATGGGCAGCGGGAAATGGGTTAATCCCCCGTGCACCAAGGATTGTCCATCCTTCCTCCCATGGCTGTGGGACACCAAGACACCCGCTGAGGCAGGGCAGCATGGGAGAGCCTGGGGTGGCCTCCATCCCACCGGCACGGCTGAGCACCCTGCATCCCACCGGCACAGCTGAGCACCCTCCATCCCACCGGCACGGCTGAGCACCCTGCATCCCACCGGCACAGCTGAGCACCCTGCATCCCACCGGCACAAGGCAGGATGGAGCAGCCTGGGGTGTCCTACATCCCACCGACACGGCTGAGCACCCTGCATCCCACCTGTACAGCCGAGCACCCTGCATCCCGCCAGCACGGCTGGGTGCTCAGCATCCCACCAGCACGGCCAGGTACCCTGCATCCTGCTGGCATGGCCAGGCACCCTGCAGCCCACCCAGCACAGGAGTTGTCATCCCCTCGAAACCTGCGAGTTCTGTCTCAGCTCCACGCATGGCTCATCCCAACCAGCCCTGCAACAGCCAGGGGACAGATGTGGTGGTGGCCTGGAGCTGGGACAAGGGGTGCAAACATGCCCAGTGTTCGGGAGGGAGAGGTTTTTGCTTATCCTCATTCCAGGAAGATTTCACCCACTCTGCACACCGCAGACACCCCCTTCCCTGCTGTCTGCTCCCCCTTCCCTGGCATCCCTTCCCCGTGCCACCATCCCCACTAAATCTGATGCCACCACCTTGAACTCGGGGACCCCCAGGAGAGGTGTTACCTGCGGGCAGCCCCCGAGGCCACATTGCTGGTGATGAGCGAGGTGGTTTTCCGCAGGCTCTTGCTGGTCTCCTCGTGGCAGCGGGGCACGGAGCTGGCGCGGGTGGAGACCAGTAGCCGCTCCTGGTGGTCCTCGCTCCGGCTGCGCCGCAGGCGGTTGCTGTGCTGCTGGCTCTTGGAGCGGCACAGCTTGCTGATCAGGCTCTGCGACACCACCTCGTCAAACCGCTGCCGGTGCTTCTTGGGGATGAAAATCCTGGAAAATGGAGACAAGGGAGGGGAGTGAGTTGTGGGGTCAGAGCAGCCCCAACCCCTCGTGTGCTCTCCGCCTTGGTCCTCCCTGGAGCTGCAGATGCCAGGGCTGGGGACACTGGGGACACTGGGGATGCTGGGGATGTTGTTCCCAACCCCTGCACCATCGCACAGCTCCATCGCAGCAGCGAGGTTGGACCCCTGCACGGCCAGGCAGGAGCCTCGCACCCCTGGGGAGATGCTAGTGCTGCGAGGACGAGGATGGTCATGGGGACACCGCTGGGCACTCGCTCCATCTCAGGTCACCTCCTCCCTGCTCTCCATCAGCAGCCAAGTGCCTGTGACCCGCGCAGGGACCCCCGGGACCCTTGGGGGTTGCACCATGGGCACAAAGCGGGATCCTGGAGGGAGCAACGAGGGTCTATCTGCACTGCTCCCGCCCCGGCTGGGACTTCACCCTGTCACATGGGGAAACGCTTTTCCTTTCCTTCTTCCTTTTTCCCTTTTCCCTTTTCCTTTTCCTCCTGCCATCACAACGGCAAGACGCTGACCCCCAGCTCCCCGACTCCTGTCCCCCCATTTGCACATTTAGGGGTTTCTGGAGGAGCTGTGATCTCCGGGTGTTTCTATAGCAACTCTCCTCCCCGCGCCCGGGCCAGGCTGCCTCTCACAGCTGCATTTGCTCATTAGACAATTAAATCTTGTGAGGTTCGTTAGCACTCTCACCTCGTGCTGCGCGAGAACACGCTCCCTGCATTAACACCAACGCCGACACTCGGCGCAGGAGGGACGTGAGCATCACTGCCAAACCCCTGGAGACCGCGTCTCGGGGGGCACGAACTCAGCCAAACTCGCAGCTGACATCAGGGGACCCACAGCAACGTGCTGTGACATGGCTGTGACGATGGCCGGCTGCTAACGAAGGGTGGACAGAGAGGCTGGGGCTGGCAGGGGGCTCGCAGGGGTCTCCCCCACCCCTCGGGCAACTTCACCAAAGGATCCTCAAGGCTGGGTGAAACCAGGGGAGAAGGAAGGGGAGGTTCAAATCCCAAATCTGCCGGGACCAGGACATCTCTTTTTCCCCCAGCAAAACGCAGAACTCAAATGAGAGCTGACGCTGGCACTGATGGGAGCAGACAGCTCTCAAGCCATCCCGTGGCTGACACAGGCTCGTGTGAAGCGTTTGGTGACAATTTAAAATAAGTAACACATCGGTGCAATTCCCAGTCAATTTACAGCAATGAGAAAAGAGTGAAACCATGCTAATAAATAGCTCACCCGGCCGTAAGGAACGCGGGCTGATGCAGCCGCACGGCAGTGAGAGCTGGCGGGACCCCGTGCCTCTGCCCTGGGAAAATCCGGGTTCCTCGCAGGCAAAACGAGCACGCTCCCATTTAAACTGGCCAAATTAAGTTGTCCCTGCTGGTTCCGGCAGGGCTGTCCCACTTTGCACTGACTGCCGCTCTGCCTGCGGGCTGACAGACGTGGCACAAGGGGCACAAGGACACGCTTTGAGGGTTTCACCAAGCTTTGACTCCGTGCTAGAAGTAAAACAGCATCTTAGCAAGGAGAGGAGCTAAGTGACTGGTAAAAATAATCCTATTAAAGCATGCCAGATAGTTTCCTTCTGCAAAACCCTTGGAGATAATTTGCTCAGGTCTGGTCCTTACCGAGGGACCCACCAAAGGCAGCACGGGGGGTGTCGTTAGGCAGCGTTGATGCCTCTGCTCCTGCACAATCCCACCCATGCAGTGTGCCCCAGCACTGGCACTGGTACCAGCACGGGGTGGATGATGCCCAGTGCTTAGCAGGAAACTGCAGCTATTTCTGCTGTCCCGTGGGACAAACCCGGCTTTGCCTGTTGGTGTGGCATGGAGGTACAGTGCCCAGCTGGGGTTCCCCTCTCCCTGCAGAGCCCACAGGGAGCAGGGATGTGCCCACCCTGTTTGCCAAGGTCAGCCTGGGACTGGGGACAGACATCGTGTCCCAGCAGCTTGCAGGCTGCACGTGGCCATGGGAGGGCTTGGGAGCCATGCACCATCCTTGTGCCTTCAGCCTCCTCCTCCTCGTCCTTGCATGCTCCAGGTCAGCCCTGGCTGCTCCCTGTTGGAGAGGGGATGGGAAAGGCGTCCCCAGCTCTGGGCACTGCATCCCTGCGCTTGCTCCCCAGCCCCTGGCACTAACCCTCCTCTGCAGCCGTGTCAGCACACGCTCCTCAGCAGGATTTGCTCTGCTCTAGCGCACGAATGCAAATTCAGGGCATTTTCCAGGCCAGGAGAGGCCCCAGAGGCTGCAATATCTCCGTCACCTTCACTCCCTCCCCAACACAGCCCAGCGGGACAGCAGCACATGGCTGCGCGGGGAAACCTGGACAGTCGCACCCCAGGATGCTGGATGCTGAGATCCCTGGTGCAGGGATCCAGGTGTCCCCTGGAGTGGGGTGGAGGGAGCAGGTGACACAGCCCCAGGTTTGCTCAGAGCTTGTGCTCAGCTGGGGCCGGCAGCGAGGGGTCCCTGGTCCTCACTCCATCACACCCCCCGCACCACGCAGCACCCCAAACCCCATCCTCACCGCACACCCCTGGGGAGGACGATAGTCACGAGACAAAGCA
>NW_010119229.1:17722-49283 GCF_000699245.1 Pterocles gutturalis | reverse complement strand
TTTTTTTTCTTTTTGTTTTTTCTCTTATTGTACAGCTCTGAACCTCTCTGTGTTCACAAGTTTTATTTACTCTCAAAGTAGCACTCCTCTTTGCTTTAAATGATGAATTATTCAAGCCTAAGCTAGTCACTAAGCTGTCTTTACAGCCTTCCAGAAGGCAACCCATGCCTTTACTTTAGATGTCTGAGATGGTATGAATTGCTCTCCTGAGCAAGTTTCCCTTGACTATATAGGAAGCTTAATGTGACTTTGGCAAACTTTATGATGCTTAAAGTAAGTAAAATGAATCCCAACCACATAATCTTAATTGGAAAGAGCATTGCAAGTGATGGCTACTGAAAATTAAAAAAAAATATGTTTTTTTCCTTAGACTGCTCTTTTTGCACATTAATGCTGTTCTTTTCTCTGAGCTCTGCTGAATAGTGACCATGGGATATTACTGAATTCTTTTAGATTCCTACATTATGTAAGGCTTGAACGACTTCCTCTTACAAGCTCTGTCAATTCTGAGTTTAATCTGCCAGGGGATATCCCCTTCTCTTCATTTTGCTATACCCCCCTGGAGATCTTCAGTTTTTCCTGTCTTTGACTAGTCTAAATATCTTTGTGATATCTGCATATTTTAGAACATTACTTATCACTCACACATCAGTACTCATTAAATAAACATTAACAAAAAATGGTTTTTCTCATACTGAAAATTCTGTTTATTTTCTGTCTGTTCCAAATAACATCCATGACAACGCACTACACTTCAAGATTATTTGGTGCTCTCAATAATATCTTTTAAGAGTTGTAGGCTTGATTTTTGACAAGAGAATCTCCTTTAACCATTTTTTGTCTGCTGCTCTTAAGGAAATTTATTTGACAACAGAAGGAAAATTTTCCTTTACAAAAGAATCCTAATCTGCCATAGAAATATGTAACTCCTAATACTGCTTCAGTTTCCAGTTCCACATTCTACCTAGACCTTTAAAGACAGTTATGCTTATGCATTCCAATCGTTCACTGTAGCAATTTTTAATTAAAAGATGAATATTTCTTGATAACAGTTCAGCCATCTTTTAGTACATTTCTTCACTCTTAATGGTTTACTGCAATGGGACCCCAAATCAGCCAAAGCCCTGAGGTGGATCTGCTTACGCCTTTAGCTCTCCCAAAAAGTTCAAAAGACTGTTAAAAGCCAAGATTAATTCTTTGGTCTAAAATGAGGAAGTCACCTTTTAAAACAGAGAAAACTGAAAGAAAGTCGTTAAGACAGAATAGTAATACAGTTTAAAAGCTTTTCTCCCACTGCATGTTGTATCTTTGCAGGTGGGTCTGTGCTTTCAGCTAATTCAGCGACTCTGAGTGGCAGCAAAAGCTCCCGTTTTTTCACACTATGAGCTGGTCCTGAGGAGAAGGAGGCAGAGGAGGCAGAGGAGGCAGAGGAGGAAGAAGAAGAAGAAGAAGAAGAAGAAGAAGAAGAAGAAGAAGAAGAAGAAGTAGAGAAGAAGAAAAGGAGCAGGATGAGGAAGAAGGCTTCCACCTCCTATCAGAGGTTTTTCTTTCACCTAATCATTTCTTAAAGGAATATAATATAGAACTGAGAGAACACAAATAAAACAAATACCATCTGCCCCAGCCGTGCATGACCAAACCAAATTGTTGCTTTTATATTTGTTAAGTTTTTCATAACATATTCTCTCTCCTTGAGAAAAGAGCTAAGAGGCCTTGCTTTAATGGAAATGCATTTGATTTGACTGAGCTGCCTAAATAAAATCCAAAGCACAGATACTGGATCATCTGGATTTGGAACCAGTCTCTGATGTTTTGTTCAGAAGCAGCAAAAAATTGGAGTTAAAAGTCACCACACTGAAAAGTTTAACAGTGGCATCGCAACTGTCCTCATGGACCTTCTTAGATCCTTCCTATAATAATGTGGCTTGGTATAGCCTGCCATATAGTTAAGGTAATTTTCATCACTTCTCATGTGCCATAAACTGAGAATGTGCAATGGATGCTCTTTGCAGTGTTACTGTTGTATAGTAACTTGCTAAGGACAGTTACTTGCTTCTGTGTGTTGAAAGAAAGAGAAAATAAAATTCCATCTGCGGAGGATCTCAAGAGGTTAGCATATATGCCAAACACAATTAGATGTTGTATATAGACCATTTCAGTGCCATTGAATTAGAAATTAACTTGTAAACTGAAATTAGTAGAAAGAAACCAGGAACCCAGTGCAATACAGTGAAATTTCCTACAACAGTTCATCTTTAGTACTGAATCATTTTTCTCATACATCTGAACTGTAAAGTGATTCTAAAATGAAAACAAGGCAAAAGGCATTTAAAATACCTGAAGGTGCTGAGGGAATATTTTATAGTAAATAACTAAGGAATAACTTCTGGATAGTCCTGTTTAAAGACGAATATATATAAGTTGGGTCTCCTTTCTGCACATATCTGCTTCCTGCATAGAATGTATTTGCTGACTTCAATGACAAGAATGCTATTACAAATAATAAACAAGACCTCACACATTTTTATACTCTTTTTGGCACAGTAGAATTAATGCTAAGACAAGACAACAACTACATAGTTCACTCGTCTCAGGTAAGATCAACATAAATGTTCAAGTTCCAAGTATGTAGGCAGTTAGACACAATAACGCTAACCCCCTGAGGATAACTACACTAAAATCGAATTATTCCAGATACATTCCTTCCATTTTGTAAAAATAAGAAATTACTCCTTGCTGACAACAAGCTTCAGTGCCTATCTCACTGTCACCTGAGCTCAAGTATTCTGGTCAATGAGTTGCACAACAGTGACCCTGTCCTTTTTTGATGGTTGACTGAGTGAAGAGAGGATAAACTCACACCAACATGTCAAGGCTCTGAGCTAGGTAATCAGAATAAACCTATAAATTCATTTTACTTTTCTCAGTTTCTTTCTATTCCTTTGATGGTTACATAGTTAAGAACAGACCTACTCCAGAGCACCTAAAAATATCTTATATGTGGGAAGACAAAGATAATCAAAAGAAAGACTGTTAAGATTATGCAGTTATCCAGACTAGCCAGCACACAGCATGGTTTCAGCTGTTGCTGTTTCCCATGTTGCTGAAGCCATGAATATGTAAAGACACAGATTAATTGAATGTGTCTTAAAACATTTTCCAGCGGTTTTTTCACATTTTTTCAGAGGACAACACAACAAGCAGCATGGACTGTGCTCTTTATATAAGCTCATCTTTTTATTAAATCATAAAAATGCTATGGAATAAGCATTTCAAGAAAGATACTTTCTTGTCTTTATAAATTTGTGCAGTCTAGCATAATGAAGGACTGACAACTGGTAGAAGCTTTAAGTGGTACCATAGTGTAAACAGTAAACAGAAATAATAAATCACTGGTTAAAAGCAGAAGTTCCCCATACTGCCTACTGAAATGTTTTAAACATTTTAAGACTGCCAGAGTTCTCTTTGGTGAGTTCTTTAACAGGTCTCTAATACATGGCTGTGCCTTACAGGGGTTAGTGTTTACTGCCCTGTCACTCTAAATATGAACCAGACAACAAGAATAAATATTTATTAATGTACAGCAAGTTAGATTTTCAATAGGGAATTTGCCTGCTTTATTCTGCAAACTCATTTGTAAATGACCATATATTTTTAACTAATTTTAATGACTTGCTGAAGAACTGCTAACATATAGATGCAGGAAGATGCCAACTGAAAATCTGAAAGAATGTATTGACACCAGTTTTGCTATCAGATAAACATATATTTTGAATTTGTTCGTTACATACACCTAATACTTTCCTGGCATTCTAAAAGTGCAGCTATAGAAAGCTAAATGAATAAGGAAGATACTAAGCAAAGACAAAATACTTAGAAAACAGGTTTTCAAACTAATTTATTTGTTTGAACTCTTAATAAAATTATGTGATATTGCAGAAGCATTTATGGTTACTAATAAGTGAAATTCAGTTGCTAACAGTCTTCATATTTGATGTTTGTTACTATTTGATTATCTTGCCTGACAATTCTCCAGTACTGAAAACAAAGTTTGAAAAATAAATCTGAATAAAATTTTGAAACTGTCACACATAGAAAAAATTATGTAAGAAACCACAGGCTTAAATTATTTTGGCAACTAATAGTTTGGTTTTTTAAAAAATTATTGCCTATCTGTCTATGCTGATCATTATTACACCATAACATGTGCAAAGACTTTTATTTGGGAGAATACAATATTAAAAGAGATAATGTCAACAAAATTAACATTTCTCAAGCTATTAGGTATATCATTATTATCTTAAATAGCATGATTTTCTAAATTACCATTTGAAACACTGTATTTCCTGGAAACGCTCTAACATATACCTACAAATCATAGTATTCTGATGAGTATTTTCTGAATTTTATTTACAGTATGAAACTTTGCATTTAGGTCTTGAGATACAGTGATGGAGAAGTCCAATATGTAAGGCATACCAAGTGTGTTAAATTAGAGAGGAGAGAACCAAGCAACAGAGATAATCTGGAGGAGGAGGAGTACCCCAATCTGGACTGTGATAGAAGCAGGAACTCTACAGTACATACTTGCAATTTCTGATTTTCAATAGTTCATAAATTTGACAGAAGAAATTCCTATTTCTTACCTACATTTCCAGTCATTAGGTATGAATTCTGAAAGTCCATCATTCCCATTCCAACAATGTGTATAAAATCTTCAATCACCTGCATTAACTCCACCGAGCCCGGATAGATCTAACAAAGGAAGGTCAGACATACAATCAACTATAATACCAAAATCTCTACAGCAACAAATTAAAATAAAATATAAATGCCATCATATGAAATGTGAGACTTAACAGTTAGATGCTCTTCCCATGTTTCAGTACTGAACGTTTTCTGTCACTGTAAAACAACCATTTGGACATTAGATCCTCATGTGAACAGGCACTACTTCCATATAGCTACATGAAATCAGCTTTGCACTGGAACTATGGAATATGTGCTCTAAGTCACTGCACTTATCAACAAAATTTTTACTTTCATTAATGATTAAAGCATTTCATAGTCCAGAATAACTCTAATTAAAATATTATTCCTTCCTCTGGAAGATATCTTCAATAACTTCAGAACTACTGACAGAAACAACTGAATGCAAATCTTACCATGGCCTCTCCAGCATGATAAATCTTGTTCCTTTAATCAATATTTAAGTAATACAAAGTGTCACTGGTAATACTATTTTCATTGCTGATGTGGAGTAGTAGAATCATAGAACGGCTGAGGTTGGAAGGGGCTTCTGGAGATCAACTAGTTCAACTGCCTGCTCAGAGTTGTGTTTGAAACATCTCCCAGGATGGAGACCCCAGAGCCTGTCTGTGCAACATGTTCCAACATTCAGTCACTGTTAATTATTTTTCTTACATTTAAATGGAATTTGCTCTCTTTTAATTTTTGCTCTTTGCTTCTTGTCCTGTCACTGGACACCACTAAGAAGAGTCTGGCTCCGTCTTCTTTGCTCCCTCCCCTGAGGAATTTTTAACATTCACAGGAGCCCCACTGAGCTTTCTCCTTCCCAAGAAAATAGCGTCAGGTCTTTCAGCTTCTTCTTGCATATCAAATGCGCCAGTCCCCCTAACATCTTCATGGCTCTTCGCTGGGCTCATTCCACTACTTCCATGTCTTGTACTGGGCAGCCCAGAACTGGACACAGAAAACTAAAATAAATTGCAGTAGCCTTTACATTGCTAGTGCAGTCTCTCAATATGACTTTCAAAATGATAAGAACTACCATATTTCGAAGAAATAGAATTTATTTGAAAAGCTAGAATTTATTTGAAAAGCTTTAAGCTACTATGATCACAAACAAAATTAAAAATTGTTATACTCAATAATAACGATGCATCATCAAAACTGCATTAAAGGTCAAACCAATAATAAGCTTTAAAATTCTGTTCATATCATATACTTACAAATCATTTTTGGTTGTTACGGCATCTTATGAACAGGACAATTTTCAGTAACATAGTACTTTGCAGTAGAAAAACAATGGACGACCTGTCCATGGTGCTTTTTTCTTCATATCAGTGAGATGTCCAAATTTCACTTTATGAGGAACATTCAACCTGTTCTTCCCACTGCTGGGACTGCAGGCTCTAATAAAATGCCCATAGAGACTATAAATTCCAGCATGCTGCAGTCAATCTTCATCTTGCTTTATCTGCCTAGATCCATGGCTGCTTGGCTCAGGATAGAAAATGTCACAATGTGCTTTGTTTTTTACGTGGAACTTTTACAAAAAGGTAGGGCAGCAGTAGCATTTTTATTAAGAATTTGTTGTGACATTTATGATCCCAGCAGGTTGCAAATGCTGCTTGTTGCTTCAGGTGAAGGAAACTTAAATTCCATTTTCCTAATGATGAGTTACTGAGGTAGTAAGTGTGGTAGTAAGCAATGTCATCTCATTCATAGCACACATGCTCCCAGATTACGTACCAAGGATAAATTTCCCGGAAACGATTTTTTCACCCTAGTTCTTGTGCATAAAATTTTATAGTAATAACTTCAGCAGAAACTATTGAACAGCCAGCGTTATAGAGGTACTCTTCATTTTTATGTATCTGAAGTACTGGTTAATCAATAGGATCCCAGCAGACGCTGACAAGAAATATGCAGAATAGCTCCTGCATTTTGAAGCACCAATGTAAACTTACATATTGTGGACTTGGAGTGGTTTCCTGTGTGCAGTGCTTTACACCAGCTCTTAACAAAAGCCAAGTATTAAAGTGAGTGCTCCTTATCTGGATGCTATATAACCTGTAATTAATGGTATCAACTGCTGGCATTTATTGTAGAAAAAAAGCATGTGCTGAAGCATTGCAGCTGTATACTTCATAGAAAGTCAGCAGTTTGCTGACAGTGAGTAAGATTTTCTTTCCAGCAAAGAATCCAGAAAACAGACTAAGAGATCTATGCTAATAGTAGCTGTGGAGCTCAGGAAAACCATGCAAGCTGGCAAAAAAAAGTTGATTAGACTACCCATTGGTTTACAATGTTCCATTACCAAAAAAAGAGCTGAGTGGCTGAACCGGTAACAGAATCACCTTTACTCTTTTTTAATGAGCCAATAGTGTCTGCACTAAATTGCATTCACAGAACATAATGACTTGTGTACATTCTTTTCAAGTTCAATTCCTATCTTGATTTTGACACAAATACTAAAAAAGTCTTTGACCAGGATGTAGTGGTTTCAAATAATATTGTTTCTGTTTTAAAATCCAATTCTATTTAACCATAACTTTTCAGTGTTTTATCCAAAATATGATAGAAAATAATATTCTGTATAGGATTTTTTTTTTTTTCAATACTGAAGGAAAAAAAGCATCTTAGGAGTACTTAGGAGTTCAGCTCACCCTTCCTAGCCTATATGAAGAGCTACTTGCTTCGATAGTTTCTTTGAGATGGCTTGTGTAATTGCACAAGAACAGTAGCAAGACCACTGGTATGGTTTCTTCGGGTGCCATAGCTCAGGAGTCCAAGATTTAGTGAATTCCCCAGGTTTGTCACGAGTCAGCTATGGCCCCACTGCTCCTGCGTTCAGCTCCTCTTGGTGCTTACTTGGGTTCCTGCCTGCCTACCAGTGCTGTCAGGTCTACAAGACAATGAATGAACAGGCAGAGAGGAGCTACAGAAATAAATGACTTGTCCCCTCTCCCTTTTTCAACACTGCTTCTTCTACCAGCAGCAACGAGGGGGGAGAACTGGAAATTTGTTACTCCCTCTTTTATCTCCGTGTTCGCACCATTTTCTCTCAGGCACTGTCATCCCCTGATCTTCATGGGACAGATGGTGGATATGGCATGGGCAAGCAGGCAGGGTGGAGGTAGAAGAAGACAAGGCTGCCCACACAAGGAGTGGTATCCTGTCTGTTCACTAGTGGAGCTGAAATGGTTACTTAATATTGGTTCCTTAATCTTGGTGCTGTTTATGGAAACTGCCCACATGCATGTGATTTTGCTGCTTCCATCTACCACCACTAAAGAAAATGACCTACTTTGTCTATTTTGGCAGCTGGCTTTTGCACAAAGGAACGGAAAAAAATCCAAAAGAATAATACAATTGCTGGCTAAATTACAATGGGTCAGCTGCAGCATCATGTGTCTACTGCAAGGTTCGAATTGGTAGTGAAAAGTCCTGACCTTCTCCTTCTTAGTCATATTAACAAAAATGAAGATAAATAGCTTTACAGACCTTCAAACACCTAGTGTTTTGCTGGAAACCACATTAAAAGTGAACAAATTTCAAGAATCTATATAACAGAGTGGTAATGAACATACAAGAGCAGACCAAAGATCTAGGGAAGCTGTTTTCTTGCCTTCGACAGTGGCAAATAGCAGGTGTCTAAGGAAGACTATAAAGGGGCATGCACGCAGTAATACTTATCTCTGAATTCTTGCCCAGCCTTTAACATTTTTTTTTGGCCAAAGGTCTGCCTTAAGCAAAACCAGGATCTTT
Organism: Pterocles gutturalis; assembly: GCF_000699245.1. NCBI lineage: Eukaryota > Metazoa > Chordata > Aves > Pterocliformes > Pteroclidae > Pterocles > Pterocles gutturalis. The sequence goes on along the minus strand of NW_010119229.1, from coordinate 40,769 downwards.
CCATGAACAGTCCTATACTGACTTTTCTTTCATCAGTTTGTCTGTTTACCTTTTTAACTTGTCTACTTTCAGCAGCAAGAAGTACTGCAACCTAACTTTCTGCAGAAAAAGTATCTCCTTGTATTAATTCTGAATCTGACACTATTTGATGTCCTTTAGTTATTTCACAAGAAGCATGAGTGAATAGATTAAACACTTCTACATTACATTCTCCAATACACTCCTGATTTAAAGGCTTCTATTGCATAAGAGCAGTTGACTGTTTTCCATACCAAAATATCTGCTTTGTTTAGTCATTCTTCATATAGAAATGTTTCCCTGCCTTTGACTACCTCCATAATTTTTTCTCTGTACATAACTGTTCATCCCCATTGTCACTGTTATTTGTACCTGAATAAATTTGTTAATCATTTGATATGTTCATGAACATAAATGTTAACATTGTCCTATACTGTTCTTGCTATAAGCATGTAGAAAATACTTATATCCAAGCAAAAAAAATATTTCTTTTGCATTTTAAAGTCTTTTATTATAAACTAATGATTTTTGTTAGACTTTAGTATTTTAAAGTGTTATCATAACATCTAACTTAGTCCTGAAATTTGTTAGTCTTAAGGATCACAACTGTCCTCCTAAAGAAAAACTTTTTAAAAAAGTCTACTGTTTAAATTTCTGTAAGCTCTTTGGTGGTGTTATATGAGTTCTTTAGGTGAGCTCTGATGTGTTCTGTTTAATAAAAGCGTCATTACAGCTAGCCTTTAGTAGCATTTTTCAGCTTTCGTTGTGTTCTTCATTACAACATCAAAAGGACAGACATAATGAATAATCCCATGGAATGTAATGGAAAAATTTTCATCAGGAGACGTGCCTTATATTCTTAATACAATTTTAATCCAAAGAATTAGCCAATGGGTCCTGGAATTACTCCTTTTTGAAAAGAATCAGTTATTTCGAAAATACTGTCTCACTTAGGATTTCTTTTCACCTAGAGCAAGGTGTATCTTAAACCTGATTTTTGAAACCAGACATCCCATTACTGAACTCATGTGTGGCTTCTGATACAGGGAATGTCATAATACACATAATTTCCAATTTTTTTTAAATTGATGAGTTACAAAATGCAAATCTTACCTGTTGGGCATCTTCCCATTTCTCCTTGTTCTCTTCATCCAAGAGGTTACTAATGATTTGAAAGAAGTTCTGAAAAATCAATTAAATAAATGACATTCAGTGACATAAACAGTCATCTCCTTAAGCTGACATTAAGAAAGTTTTCCTTTCTCTGTTACACATGCAGTTCTGCAGCCTATTTTCTGTCAGTGGAAGAGATAACAAAATAATATATTAGACTGATAAAAGGGCACATATGTTTTACGGTTAATTGTTCATTTCTGGCCATATAATCAGTTTCCATACAACTGCTTCGTATAAAACAAGAAATGTTTTAAACTTGCTAATCTTCTAAATGTGAATGTGTTCTATTTGCAAATTGTTCTCATTCCAGAAACTAAACAACTACATATTTTGTGAATATGCAAAGTACACTAAGAAAACACTAGGCTCAGGGTCACGAGTTTCTATTCAAAACATGAAAATTATCCTTAATGACCATAAATTACGCACGCAATAGTATTTCATTGATAAACGCTGTGTGAAACCAGGTGCATCTTTCTTTTAAAGTTTCATTTGCCTCTGGCCTTTTAGTAATTTCAACAGAAAAAGAAAAATTAATTTCTGTTTCTTTGACCTTAGACTGTTAATTTCTTAATCTGATTCTCCTTTTCATTTAAGGAAAAAAAAAAAACAACCAAAAACCACCAACAAAAAAAACCACCAAACACAAAACCCAGGGCATTTAGCTTTGAAATCACGCATTTGAAAAATCACTTTCTTCACTCTGTTGAGAACTTTCCTTTCTAATTTTGTCTGCTCTCTCTACCAACTTCTTCATCTTTGAAAGCTAAGAATTTGTGCAGAATCTGTTCTTCTCAGCTCTGTATCACTTTATGTGCAGAATGTCAAAGTGTCTGCAGCCTGTCAATTATAATTTAACTGTTCCTTCATAAAAGATACATGTAATTTCCACTGACCTTAACTGAAGAGTGCAGTTAAAATCCTGGCTACCTGTGAAAAACCTTTAAGTGGAATACCAACAATAGGACTCTTGGAACTCAGATTAATGGTCATCCCATCACCTGCACTTACTTTTAACCCATTTTGGGGGAATAAATAGGGTTTATAGAAAGTTTAAGTAAGTAAATTTAACTCACTATTTAATGAAAGTACAAAGCATTTGACTGCACAGCAACTGAAATGAGAGCAGAAATAACTTCCAGCCTTAGTGTACTATGGACACTGTGCTTGTGCTTGAGAAGACATTAATCTCAAAATATGAGATATTGCAGACATTTTAGGCATCTCCCGACCATATAAGTAAAGAACTGTAGGATACAAAATTGAATAAAACATGTGAAAACTATTACTACATAAAAACATTTTTACATAAAAACATTTTTACAAGTTTAATCTAGTCCTAACTCTAGCTACTTGACAAGTGAGAGGATCCGTCTCTGCCTCATTGTCCTGGGTTAAGCAGAGACAGAGTTAACTTTCTTCACAATATCTAGCAAGAGGCTGTGTTTTGGATTTGTGCTCAGAAGAAAGCTGATAAAAAGTGATGTTTACAGTTGTTGCCAGGATCTCAAGGTCTTTCAGCTTCCCTGCTCCTCACGGGGGGTGGGGGGACAAGGACGGATGGACGGACAGGGCTGGGAGGGAACACAGCCTCGGATACTAGCCTAGGATTTGATCTTAGGTTCAGATTGAAACCTAGAGTAGCCAATGATCTATTCCATAACATACACTTCATGCCCAGTATATAGGTGAGGACCCTCCAGAAGATCGTCCCTTTTGTTTCGGGTCCCTTTGGTTTCCGGATCTCTCTTGGCTCTGGGTCATCTCGCTCCAGGTGGTCACTCTCTCCAAGGCCTTCCCCACCCCACACCCCGGTCAGCTCTCGGTTGGCGATGCTCGGACTGTTATCTCCGGGAACGGTGCACCCCCTGCCTGGGGGAATCGTGAGTGTGGTTTCGGGACTCTCCCTGTTCTGGGATTGACTCTCCCTGCTCTGGGATTGTTAGCTGGGAACAGGCTGAGCCTTTAGTCATCGGGTGGGGGGGCAGTATCACTGTGTATCACTCATTTGTATATTTGTATATAGTATTATTTTCAATATTAATGTCCTTTTTCCCTTTACCCCTTTAATTCCTCCCCTATCCTCTGTTGGGGGGTGGCGGCGTGAATTGTGTGAGAAGGTGTGTGGTTTGGTCCCCAGCCAAGGGCTAATCCATCACGCTCATCATGAGGAAGTTAATTATGCTAACCATAAAACTTACATGGTTAAAAATTGCTTTAACTTGGCAAATTTAATATAGAGCTGACTAACACTTTGGTGAACTTGGGCAAAATAATCCTGTACATTAATAAGGGCACAATTCTTCTCCCATCAGTCAGTAGCAAAATATCCACAAGCTTCAGTAACACAGAACTTCATGAAAAGCAAGGAACTGGCTCAGCAAGCTCCTGTGAAAATGACAAGTATGCACTGGGGTGGGATGATGGTGATTAAAGACAGGACATAGAAGAAAAATGTTTTCATGGTTTGATCCAATTTCCAGTGATACAGAAGGGAAATTTCCAGTCAAGCTGAAGATAAGAGGAATGCATTGCTTATATACCAAGAATACATTCCATCTCTTTCAAGTGTTCAGTAGCAAAATAAAGCACACTGAAGAGTTATGTTTAGTATTCATGACAAAGGATTTGCCAGTTCAACCAGGTTAGGAAATTATAATTATAGAAATGCAACTTCAGCTAGTAAAAATGTACAGCTTTATTAGTCCCCCAAGTAAAATAAACTATACTGGCCAAAGCAGTTTCATGGCACTATAACCACACCCACTCCAGGATATTGTGATTTTTTTTTTGGAAAGAGTTCTACTAGGCTGAGGCAGCTTTAGGGGAATTTTGCCCGAGGAAACCCCTTTTTAAAGCATGATAGTTCTGCACTCTTCTGGTGTAATACCGTGGAGATGCAGTGGACAGAAATTTTAGCTAATTTTAACTTGCTAGGGTGCCAGCTGTAGTCTAGCCACAGCAGCATGGAGCTCAGTGTGGGATAATTTATCACACTAAGGAGCTGGTTCAAAGCTAGTTTTGCACTACATTGCGGTTACTAATTCCCCTGCAGAAACAGTCTAAGCCTTAATTGCAAAAGTATCCGTGTCTGTGTAATGAGATCTATCTGACAGTAGCCTAGATTGCCTGTAAATCACTCAGGAGGTATAAATGTTTCTTGCAGATGATTCCATGGTTTTGCTGATAATGTAATGTGTTTATTAAATCTTACGTTTATTTTAGTCACATGAAAGCACTGCAATGACCAAAAATAAATAGATATATATGTGAAAAAGTTTATAAACAATCCTAGACTCAAGCACAAACAAAAGATGAGCAGTAACTGATTTAATATATACTTTGTACTTGCCAAAAAAAAATAAATTATACATATGAAACTAATGATAAGAATATCTTGCTTCTTTTTTTTCTCGTTTTCTATCCCTGGTTGATGTCATATTTACGGTAGCAGTGGAGGCTGAGATGTATGAAGATTTTTCAGTTATCAATAACGGTGCTTTGTGAATTAAACAGAGACGATCACATGGCTTTGCTGCTTCAGTAGTGAATAGAAATGAGATCCACTCCAAAAACGGGATGGGTAAATAGAGGTTAAAAAGTCTTTCACCTACTTTAATTATTCTCTTGTTCATTGCATTAATGCTGCAAGAAACAACATTGCCCTTTAGTGAAATGATTGACAAGTATGAAGGCTAAATTTTAGAAGCATTATGGATGTGACCTGATGGTATTACTGCAGTAAACACTGGACCTTCCTTGTAGAGTCAAACTGCTTCCTTTCATGGCAGGGCTTATGGATTACTGAACTGGCCATGACAGAAAATGTTGTGACAGCCAAAGCCAGATCTTGAAGTCCTTTATTTTTGCCCAGGTTTTCTGAGGGTAATGCTAGTTACATTCAGGAACGGACAAATATATTTTCCTAATTTAACTTCCTTCCTTTCAGTCTTTTTCTTCTGTAATACAATGACTGCAGTTCTCTGTTCCAGTTCAAATTCTTTGACCCTCTCTGCAGGAATAAAGCTGTCATAAGTTCTTTTATATAGCTAGAAAATAATTCCTCCCTAGGAGGAATTAATGGATAGCCTTAAGTCACCTCCACTTTTGGACTTCAGCACAGGAACTGGGTGTGTAGGAGGCAAAAGGAGTGGGGGGGGAAGCACTGGGCAATCCTGTTAATCCCTGATTGACAGCAATGGTCCCTGTGGCGAATATAAATGGGATTATACTGTTCTAACTTCTCTGGGGAGAAACCTTGTTTGTTGTTGGTCACTGGATCAGGGGATTATGCAAATCACTTTGCCATCCTGTCCTGAAAGGTGGTTCCTTTCCTGCCATCCTATCCTCAGAAGGTAGTTCAAGCACTCTTAGACAGGTTTTGGAAGTGTCCCAAAACATTGCTTACATTATGTTTATTTAAAATTTTAATGACCTTACAGGTAGTATCCTTCTTACAAAAGTAATAGCCCAGTGGCCATCTCATTGTCTCAGTGCACCTACATGGTGTATTTTAAAGTCATTTCCATATTAAGAGAAAGACCTTGCTTGCAGAATAATTGTGTGACTCTTGTCTTCTGCTATTTCTGCTACTGTACTGCTATTTTCAGTCACTGATGCGGGACACCTGCCATATTATTTAACTGCTTCATACATGGTTATTTTTCTTTCTGACACTGTATATGCAATGTATACATAAATATTGTTGCAAAAGAGGTTAAAATAGGAAAAAGAAAAATAGTAATATCATAAATAACTTGGCACTTGACATACATACTTCAGGCACTTTATTTTGCTCTTGGTACCTGTCTGCCTAAACAAGGGGAATTTTCCATGCAGCCTATCAGGCTGTGGCATCTTCATTTTCAGTAATCAGACTGAATTTTTCAAATTTGATCTCACTTTTCATCATTTTTGGTATAGAGTCTCTGAATCACATCTTTTGCACTATTCATGAATATCATTATGAGATATAATACACAGATTGTAGACAGTAGACGAACTATCCAGATGGATAGCATGTATAAGGTACAAATACCCTGAGACATATACACTTTTCCTTTCTCAGTTTTAATGGAGGCAGAAGTGTTGGTTTTGTATGGACCTTTAAAAATACTGTTACGCATAATTAATAATCTACTTTTCTGACATCATGTGAAACAATAAATTATGATTTACAGGGATTTTATACCTCACTCACACTTTTCAGAAAATTTCTTTAAAACAAAAACCCAACACCTAAGAAATTCTACTGTTTATCTACTGCAAAAAATAGAATTAGAGCACCACACATAGCTTCCTTGGAAAGAAGAATCTTGTTATTTTTGCGCAAACTAATTTCATTTTCACATGTTTGTTGCTTATTTTGATGACAAAGTATAAAAATATGTGACAGCGAAAATAAAAATTAAATACAATCCTCCAGATAATGATAGCATATGACATATGTTTACATACAGGAAAATCCTGGTTTCTAAGAAATTGACAGTAAAATTTAAACTAATGTTACCAAGCTAGGACTTCATTTTATATCATCAGAAGTCATTAATAGGAACATTGCTTAACATGTCCCCTGTGCAAAACGTATGCTTCATCCTCATTTTGCGCAATTTCTTGAACACTATGCATTGGTTTTTGGATTTTACCTGAGCTTGCCATTTGTTAAACTTTTTTTTATTATTATTTTATTTTCTCTGCCTTTTTTCAGAGTGATTTAAGAGCTTTTGGTATTTAGGAAACCAAATCCTGAAACAGAGTTGTTTCTTCGGTTTGAGAAATCCTTATTTCCTTCACAATATGGTTTACCAGTTTTTTTCTTTTCTTATTTCTTCACTTCAAAATGATTAATGAAAAATTATTAAAATAGTACTAATCATTTTGTCAAGTTCTGCCAGAATACTATTATGTAATTTGGAAACAGCTCTACGTTGCTGAAGGAAACATAACTTTTTGCACTGTTATTAGTGGGAAAAGAATCAAATACTCTCTAACGTATGTAAACTGCAAGTGACCTGACCTGTTAAGCCCATGAACAAAATCAATTGTGCCAAGCAGTTTCTCAAGGCTCGTTCTACCACAGATTTCTGTAGTGCCTGTGAACCATGAAGAAGTTACATTGGGCTGTCAGACTGATGAATGCATGAAAAAGTGAGAAAATATATTAACTCTTATACAACTCCCCAACACCCCACCCCCCCCCCGAAAAAAAAAAAAAAAAAAAGATTATCTGTCCAAAATACTTTTTGAAAAGCACTGTTCAAAAAATATTACTTTCAGCTGGCTACAGGCCAACATAAGAAATGTTGGTTTTAAATGGAAGTTCATTTTTCTTTGTGCATAGAAAACCAAGAAAACTCAAAATGTAATAGCAAGCTCTTGAAAACTTAACTCTGTAAAAATTGTCTTTTCCAAGATACCTCGATTTATTTGCAGGCATATATTCCAAAGTGTATTTATGATCTATGTTTACCTTTACACAAACAAATATGTACACATGACTTGCATTAATATCTTAATTATTAATTTATGAATGATCATGAATCTTTTTCATAAATAATATATACATCCACCTTCTTATTCTTCTTCAGTACATCTATAGTCTTTGAAAAGTGTCTAAAATTCTCAGATACAGATGAGACTAATATCTTGATCTGTAATTCCTGTGAAATATCTATTTTAATTAACATTACACAATGAGTTGTGCAGCCCATTATGTAGAAATAATAATAGTGTTTTTATCTCTGATAGTATTTTAATCGGCCTCTTGCACGAGAAGATGTAATCTAACATGCAAAATGGAAAATTGATATCAAACGTACTATCTATCACCTCTGTGCACTTTTAATGAGCTTTATTTATTTGAACTGAAGAAGCAATGCCAGAATTACAAAACTAAACACTGTGGATAGATTTTTGAACTGAAATGAACAAAACCAAATTACACCAGTGAATTACTTACTGGAAAAAAAAATCACAACCAACCTTATTGATCAAACCAAACCTTGAAAGAGAAAGATACCGAAAATTTTACAAAGAAAGGATTTTACATTTTCCACTTGCCGCATTGTTTTGGATATTCATCTTATTAAATGCAGCTGAGTCTTTTCCTAATTTATACTTGTATCTTAGTTTTATATGAATAATATTTATGACTATTATTCAGAAGATTTAGTTTCCTCAGTGGGTAAAATAGGTGACATGCAGGTGACATGAATTCCATCAACGGAAACATTACCCTTACAATGTTTCTCTTACCTGCACTCCGTCAGATGCAGGGATATAACTTGCTCTTTTAAATGTGTCTGTAACATTTCTGAGAATTTCCACAGAAACAAGAAGGTCCCCTGCATAAAAGTTTTTCCTCTGAGATAAATCCAGCAGTGTCTTGGTTACTTGGGACATGCCATCACCAGCCAACATCCTCTGTCCTTTGGCGAGGTGCTCTTTAATCTGTACCAGAAGAAAAAAAATGAGTATCAGAACCTACTTTACTGAGAAAAAGGTATGACAAATTCTAAACACCGCCCAAAATATTAAATACTAAAGCTACTATAATAGTAAGTATTAAAGCCATCATAACAAAATTCATCCTGTTTAAAGAGAAAACAAAATAGTAGACTATGATGACAGAAATATGTTTTCCAGAGAATAATGGATTTTATACTGAAAGATTTTGAAGTTGTCATGTTTTACCCATTTGCTCCTCTTTGGACACCAATAATTTCTCAACATCCATGTTCTTAAAGGAACTCCATGGCCTGGACTGTGGCTTTAATCTACTACCACGACGTAACAACGAAACAGTCTTCCTCAGAGGAACAGCTGTACAACCACTGCTGCCACTCATTAAAAATTAAGAGCTCTGAAAGGAATAAATGCTAAGGCAGTCCTTGTTGACTATAGGGAAGTATACCCCTAATCTCTGCCAGCCCAACCCAGCTAATCAATAGAAGAGCAATGGTTTGCATGGAAACTGATTACGGTGCTCTCTACTGTAGTACTAACAAAACAAATGTGATAACTTGGAACAATCCTGTTTGTTTTTTCAAGAAATGCAAGTTAAATTATTAATTGCTCCTGTGTATCAGCCAAGAGAGCATACTTTAATGGTAGCTGTCCCAGTAGATCTGTACAGGGCCAGTGACAAAGGTAATCCAAAACTCATATGCTAGTATAAGGATCCTCCTGATAAGAAGCTGAACTTGTGGATCTGATTAATACTTAAAGCTGACTCAGCATCCCAGGAAAATGCACAGTGTATCACAAAGACACCACAAGGCCAGCCAAGGATGAAAAAGAGTGGATGGTTTAAACAACCTATTTTTAAGTATGCGTATGAATTTATGCATACAAACACAAGTTCTTCCAAATTGAAGCTAATTTAAAGAAAAGATAAATGACCTGAGACAGACCTCACTCTAAGCAGGAGGGCTGAAGGTGCAGTTGGCAATCAAAATGCTGACACCATCTCTGTAAGTGTATCTTCAATTGCTTTCTAACTTGGCCTTATTACTCATATAAAGAGAACGATGACTAATGCAACATAATTTGGTGGTGAAGTGGAAGGGAGAATTTAAAGACACCTTTTGTTACTTCCAGATGTCCCCAGCCACTTCGTGGGGATATCTGAGGCTTCTTTAAAAAAAAAAAAAAAAAAAAAAAAGGAAAAAAAGGATAGATTATGACAGTGATTAAAAGGTTCAAAATAACTTTCATGAAAAGTAATTTAAAAAATACAATCGTCCTCTGACATATACAACCTAAATACTTTTTTTTTTTTTCATGCTGTTGGATCATACTTTGGTTATATTTTCAACTAGTCTTGAGATAAACTAGATACATGTAACACAGCTGGGGCTAGCTAAAGTGGCTGAATCAAGTTATGCCTATGGCCTTAAGGCATTTGTAGCAGCTGGGGATTGTTATGGACCTCAACAGGCTTGCCCAAACCCTAAAAATACTTAAGACTTAGGAGAACACCTGCCTGCTGCAGTGGAAATTAATGTACTCCATACCCTGAGTACAGAGGTACAAGCATAATTGTACAATCAAATATTTTCCACAAAAATTTCAGAAAGGAGAACTGAGGTAGGTAATTGGTTTGTTTTTTTGGTTTTTTGGGGTTTTTTTTGTTTTTTAACAAATATTGCAGCAGAAATACCTCCCTTAGTCTTCAGAATAATGTAATAAGTAAGTCACAAGAAGCTTGCTTGCAGAAATCCTCTTGTGCAGTTTCCATTCATTTTAGAAGGAGGCTTTGAAAATAATCTTGTAGGAAAATAATCTTGTAGGAAAATAATCTTGTAGGAAAATAATAGTGGAGAAAAAGGTGTGAGGATAGAAGAAAATTCATTTGAGTAAATACAGGGATCTGATATTGTACACACAAAAGTTGGAACTTTCTTGGAAGCAAAGAAAAGCAAACAAGAACTTGATCTGTGATTTTTTTTTTTTTTTTTTCCTGTGAAATGTTGCCATTTGCCTCATTTGCTCACAAAGTGCATCTGGGTAGCAAATGAAAAGAGCACCAGCCTGCACAGTAACGCAGAACAGCAGAACTTTTGCTGGAACTCATCCAGCTGTTCACTGACCCCAGAGCGTGCTTCCAGATTTTGAGGATTAACAACGTTCAGTGTGTCTTTGGTCAAGCCCTAAAGACCTACAACATGAAAGACATTCCATAAAGCTGAACTCCCAAATCTAACACGTGCCTCAGGATGTGCTGGGGAAAGGCATCACACAACTTGAAGGCAAAGCTTAAGAGAGAACACAGAGGTTCTTTTGAATTCCAGTGACAACAAGAAAGTGATCAGTCCTCATAAAAACTCTACTGCTTGTATAAGACATGGGTAGGAAAGCTGTTAAACTGCTTAGCATGTTATTTTATATTGCATTATTTTGCTTCCTTTTGCTCCAGCTGTATGTTTGCCCCCCATCCCCCACTCTTAAAAACAGCATAACAAAGCAGAAGGTTGCAATGTGTTTAGGTAATGAAAGTTGGTGAAAATTAGAGTTAATCAGCAGACAGTTTTGATTACAGACCAGCAAGCAATGTGCAGGGCAGGGTAAGAATTAGCAGCCTCTTCATTAGCAGCTTATTACACAATGTATTTTCTTGCTGTAAGACAGCCTACAGCTCTTAAACACAACTTTAAAATCACAGACCATTCACTCAGTTGGTACAAAGTGGTGCAACACTACTAAAGCCAATGAAGAGGTCCAGATTAGTATGAGCTTAAGGTAGTGGATTACTTGCACAGCTACCACAAAAACCTTCCACTGAGAAAATACAGAATATTCTCATCAGTAGTTAATATGTCTTTCTCATCATACTGCTTATTTTCTATGCTATACTGCAATATTATGCACTGTCCAAGAAAGCTATTTTGGTCATAACTATAGGTCCTTGCAGTTCTTTGTGAAGGTCATTTTTTAGTGGTCTTGCAGGGAGGCTCATTAAAAATAAAATTTATGAGCTGAGAGATAGTGAAATGAAGCAGCTGTTAAAGCGATACTTAGTTGTCAGCCCAACCTCTAGCTGCCTGCACTATAGGGCCACATACTTGAAAAATTACTGAAATGTTTAACTGGACTTTGACTCGGGGTCCAACTGCCTTTGTCCCTCAATTTATCAGAAAGTATGATATAGTAAAAATGCGTCTTCCTCTTTACAAAGTCAGAGCTCCCAGGCCTCGGGCATTGGAGTACAACTTTATCACTGCATAGTAATTACTGCAAACTGAACAGGCAGACATGGCTTAAAAGGACAGAAAACAATGAACCCTCAAGAAACCTATAAAAGATTGAAAAGAATGATTAATTTGAAGAGTAACTACACCATCATCTTTTTTTTTTCATTATTTTTTAGGATGATGTTGGATTCATGGCTAGGTATTACTGATGATGACATTAATACATTTTATGGTCATGAGGACTATAAGAAACCAAATTAGGAAGCCTTAGATAGAAGTGAGGAAAGATAGTCTGAAATAAAAATACATCCTAAAATTGCTCATAATCTGCAAACCACTTTGCTTTCACCTCCAGAACCCAACACTAATATTTTGTAAAATATTTTTCATAATACTCTTAAGATGCAGACAGGAAAGAACATTCACATCACCTACAATAGCCACTGGAATTACACAACTGTGTTAGAAACCTAAAAGCTCTTGAGAGTGTTGGTTCCCCTCTTGAGAACAAGCCAGAGCTCCTGCAATCTTCTCTTGAATGCTCTGAATCACATTACCTGACCTCTTTGGTTTCTAATCTTGAGGCTGGAATTGATAACAACCCCTCAATAGATATTAATTAATGATCTTGCATTAAATTTTCTTTTATGGTTACCAGCATTGAGGTCCAGAAAGGCTGGAACCAAAATGCTGAAGTCTGTGTGCTTGAAGTTAAGCACATAAATTAAAAAGGCAGAAAAAATATTTTTGGCAGCTGAAAGATTTCCACAGGTATAATCCTGCACTGAACAGAACTCATGCAGCATGCTGATGTTTAAACTATTGTGTGATGTCATTGTGAGAAAGCTCTTCCTTTCAGATTTGAGAAAAACTTCATTACAAGGTCTTTTTTCTGGTTATCCACAGACAGTCCTTTAACTTTATATTACTTTATACATCTTTTAAAATAAATAGAGAAGGGTCTAAAGATACAGGCATGTGTCTTCAGGTATGCATTTGAATATTTATAACCTGATGTCATTTAAGAGTCTTCTTCCTTTTCTATACATTCAATATTTTATGAAGGAGATAGATAGATAAAGCAATACAAAACAATTTTCCACTTTGTCATCAGTGAAGTTAGTTAGTAGTCTCAATCTAGACCATTATAACATACTAATAAATAAACAGTTCCTGCAGAGAGGAAGGAAATAATATATTCCCTTTGTTTATAACAGAAAAGGGAAAAAGCAATTGGTATACAGTGTGTCAAGGAAGATTAAGGATATATATTAAGGAAAACTTTTCAACTGTAAAGGAAGTAATGTACCATAATTTACCAGAAGAAACTATGCAGTATTCCATATTGGAGGCCTTAATAACAGTCAAGAAAAACAAACTGCTGGATTAATTCAAGTATATCTGATCGTGATGGGACACAAGATTGGGCTGAATGATCTCATGAATTTCCTTTCAGTTCTATAATTCTGTAGCGGGTCCCTGCAAATATTCTGAAACTCAAACAAAAGCTTCCTGTAATCTACCCCAAGCAGAAACATCAAAGTTTAAGAAGTAGCCCGAAACTGAAATTTTACCTTCCTGCATTTATCCACTGTCGTGGTGTGCAATCTGCTGTACCAAGTTTCTGCAGATACCGTGCCTCAATATGCCTGCAACCCTGTGCTTTAAGGAACTTACTCTAAATTTACATTGATGAAAAGAAAAATGAGGATTGTTTCACTGTATACAAACAGTTGTCCCACTGTCGTATACTTCTAAATTTTCTTAGGCAAAATACTCCTCAAAACAGTGATTTGTTTTCAGAGAAAAGGAGTCAGCTTAATCATGCTGAATCCTGTGCTGTTCTAGACATTAATCTCAGGCAAACTGAATCTCTGCACAGATGCCTGAAAAATTGTATGTGCTCTTCTGTATGTGATGAGGAGTACTGGAGAATCCTTAAAAAAATCATCTAGTATCTATGGAAGCCTAACATGTTTTTAGAAGCAGAATGCAAACAGCCCAGAAGGATGCTTGGTTCTTTCTGTACCCTCTTGCTCTACCCTCTTTCACAAGAAGACTCCTATGATTTTGCTCAAGAGATTATTTTTGCCACTTTAACCCATTCCATAATTCATTTTTAAATCATCATCATCAATATTGTCACTTATTCTAGTCCTTGAGATATAACCACCAAATAGGTGACAGAGAAACTCATTATAAAGTCTCAGTATTTTGATTTCTGCATGGATTCAACATAATAGTTTATAGATATTTTAAATAGATAAGACTACTCTTCAGTAGAGTAACAAATGTCTCTAAGGATGAGAAATTAAACATTAAACAGATAACTTCTTTCGCAGTTTTTTTTTCTTCTCATACTTATCACTGTGTTTGTTGACCAGGATTTGTATTACTATTTTATTAAGTACTGCTATTAAATGCTACAATTATCTGTGATTAAATCCTGATCACGTTGGCATGCTGTGTGAGAGATGTTGTTGTTGTTGTTGTTTCCTTTTTAACCAGAAGGCATGTCTTCAAGATTTGTGTTATCTATGTATAATGCAACATGACAAGGGCAAGAGTTGAGAGGAAAAAGAGAATGAAAACTCTGAGAGGGTTGTTTTCATCCTATGACAGACACAACGCTGCTTGAGGTAAAGTCTCCTGGTTCTCCACACTGACTGAATGGCTGAGGCTGGGTGTCACAAAGGGACATACTACAAATGAATTGTCTTTCTTTTTTTAATAGTACATGGTCGTCCTAGTAAGTATGTGTCCCTAAAACATAAAGCTCTAATTAACTGCTTCAATTGATATTTTTATTTGAATTAATCAATTTCTGTATTTATCTGATTTTGTGTTTCTATAGTCATTCCAATGACAGTCACTTCTGTTTGCAGGTCAAACCAGAATGGTTTCTTCAAGGAAATTAGCATTATTGGAGAGCCCTAATTTCTGTGTGGGAGTACTGCATTAAGTAATTGGCAAGAAAAGAATCTTTTGTGCCTCCTGTACTTAACAGATTTGAGCTTAAATGTGGAGGAATGCAGCAAATAAAGTAGTGGACAAAAAAGAAGCTGGGGAATGACTGCAAGTGTAAGATGCTGTGAGCACTGCTCTGCAGCTAGCTGCCCAGACAAATTCCGGCAGTCATTCTGCATCTGTGTTGGAGAGAACATTCCTGCAGTTCTGGTAGACTTTAAGGGCAAATTAGATAAATTCTTTCTTTACTGAGTTCCTAACTGGCCTTCATTTCTTGTCTTCCCTCTGGCCATATCCTAGTGGAGTTCACCTGTTGGCTTGCAGCGTTGATTGGTTTGGAACATCAGTGTGATTGGGGAACACTCAGCTGCTCCCTGCTGCAGCAGACACAGCAGCAGCAGAAACCACAGGATTTAACACACAGATTACTCTTTGATAAACCAGACATGGAAAGATGATTGTGGATGCTGAGATGCCAATGGGAACTTTTTTTTGGACTTAACAAGTGGATTTTTTTTTGGCTATTAAAAAGCAGAATTCAAAAGCAGAAAGAAAAGCAACTTATCCAGTTGAATTAAGTTGTGATGTGCTTATGTGGAATAGCAAGTAAATGTTTTCTCCCACTGTCTAGCATCTGTAAGGTTGGGGTGCATGGGTATGTTGGTGAGATCAAGGCCTACATTTTAACGAATGGAGAAGGTACCATAGGAGCTTTAAACCCATTTCACTCTCCTGATCCTAAGTTGCTCATTTCTGCTGCCTATTGTAATATAGACAGTTATGACAAAAAACAGTCATTCACTTGGGATGGAGCAGTTGGGTTTTAGTGTACATATGTCACATGTCTGATTGAAGTTTTGGGTTATTTCCCCTCTTTGGCAAAGCACATATTAATTCACAGAGCGTGAAGCAGATCTGTTAGGACACTGAGAAAGTCATACTAACTTTATAACATGGTGTTAAAAGCACTCAAACCCCCAACATTTCAGTCCATGCAATGAGTTTAGCAGGACAGGAGCAGGCAGAGCTTTCTCACAACCAAGTGAGAGCCCTCACCACCAAGGAAACAGCAATACCTAAGTCATTAGCTTTTTTTCCAAAGTTTTAATCTTCTCCTGTGCAGAATGGGAAAATGTTAGTGAGGCAGGGGAAAACTGCTGCCTGCCACAATCTCTTGGTCAGTTGCTTTCTGAGGAGAGAAAACAATTTGCCATCCTCCTGTTAAGTTACAGAGGTGACAAAACAAGAGCTGACTCCTGCAGATTCTGGGCTTACAACGGAGGCAAGGCAAGGAAAGCAGGTCATTTACTGATGCAACTCCCCTGCCTATCAAACGCTGCAAAGGTGAAGACGAAGAGCTGGTGTTTACTAATATAAGGCTAGACTGAGGCAGAACAAAAATGTTCTTATCGAGGCCTGTATATTCAAGTCTACAGAGCCCTGGCTGCTTTGCTCTGCAGCTATATAAAAAGAAATGAAGCACTAAACCAGCAAAAAAGGAGCAGTAAATTTTTTAGGAGGAAGCCTTTCATTCTCCAAAATACAGCAGTCATTTCACTGAGGAGTACATGGACAGACTGATAGGCTACCCTCGTAATATAATTTGGAAAAAAAAAGATCATCTCTAATGAGCTGCAGCTGAGCAAATCATTATTCACCTCAGAGTTCTTTTTATCAAATTATATTTTAGCCAAGCACTTGCAAAATTATGAATAATGCTGCTGTGGAAAAAGGGGAAACTAAATTATAGTATAAACTAGAAGCAACAGAAATGCATTTTTATGGCTATATTATCAGTGTGATATGCAAAGATTCACCTGGGTAAGTTCCCATACTCCTTCACAAGTTTTAATATCTTGACACCAGTTCGATATTTCATATGCAGATTTTTCAAGAGTTAAGAGGTTTTTCAGTTTTCCATCTTCCTCTTTCTGATAAAGCAGCCCCGTTTGTATGAGTACATTTGATTTAGGTGTTATATCACTCAAATTGGCACAAATTAGTACTTTATTTTTATCAAAGCAACTAAATGTAGAATTTTATCATCCAGGTTTGAATACTGTGCTACACAGATTTAGAAAATGGGCTCTATTAGTAGAGATTTTCTTATAATATTGGAAATTACCTTCAGAAATAGTGTCTTGATAACAGGTTTAGTCTTCCTCATTATTTATGAGCATAGTACAAATCTCTTCCAAACTAGAGTGTTCAAAAGCCATTCAGAGGAAGTCTCACTTTAGGCAAAAGGGATATTCCAGTGCATACTGAGTCAGTGATATATTATTTTTTTAAGCAGATCCCTCACAAAACTGTCTTTTTTTTCTAATTCAATAGATCTTATCACTTAGAATGCACGCATAACAGAGTAGGAAATAGAAATAGCTGTATATATTCAAGCATTTTCTCCATTTACACTAAATCAGTTTCTAACACTCCATGGTAAGTTCTTATTCATTAATGGTTTTCATTTGAAATGGTCGTACAGGCTTCAGACTCACTTCATAAAGATCTCATAAAGTATGAAAACTCTCTGCTCCTTCATACCAAACTATTTTAATCTCATTTTCATTTTCTGCATTATCTCCCATTCAAGTCTTTTGTTTCTTCGTTTTTGGGGGGGTTGAATGAGAGGGTAAGTGGTTTCTTTGTTTGCGTTTTTTGTTTGGTTTTTGTTTGTTTGTTTTTTTTCTAATTTAGATGGTTATTATCTGTAGAATGGATTAAGAATAGAGTAAGAAGTCTTTAGCTATGCATCTCAGAAGCAGTTCTTCACACAAAGGATGATGTAGGATATTCCTAATGCTGGGGTCTTCCTTCTAAGTCTTCTTGCCTTTAGTGTACCAAATTTGATAGGCTTCAAAAGAATATGAAAATTAAATTAACTCTTGAGGCATTTCAGTGCCTTCTGTTTCTCAGAAACCATCTGAGGTAGGCCCATGTGCTCCTAATCACTGATTCTATTCTTGGTCCTGCAGTCACTCATGTCTAATTATAGTACAAATAGCTGAATTTCTTCTTCTCAGGAAAGATTTTGCCCTGTTTATCCAAATGAACAAAGTAAGAAAAAAAAAATCAAAGCACCAAAGCAGAGCATGAAATTTCTCAGCAAAGCCAACCTACTTCAGCTGTGCTAGTTGAAACTTGCAACAACATGAGAATGAAAAATTGAAAAAAAATAAAAATGTCTTGGAGAATGCATTCTACATTGCACTACTTTTTACAGTGAAGACTAGATGTCTTCCTATTAAAGATATTCTTGTTCAAGAAGAGGTCATGCACGAAGTCATGCTAATTAGTCATGACAATCCCTTTCTAGACTTAACATCTAGAAAGTGATAAAGACCAAACCGGAAATTAGATATCACCTTATCTACTAAACAATTGTTGCAGTAAGAACAATTAATTAAGCTTACTAACAGACACTTGAAATGAAATAAATTCAAAAGACTAAATTTGAAGTTTGGTCTGTCTTGACGTATCAAGTACACAGCCCAGTTGTCTAGATTGTGGCAGACAAAATATATACGTGTTGCATGTATTTTGCTTTAATTCCTTTGTGCCACAAGATTCAGTTTGCAATCTCTCATGGTGATGTTAAACCTAACTTTACAGTGTATTCAGTCAGTGGAGTTGTGTACCGTCTGACCTACTTACAAAATTTCAAGTTTTCACAATAATACTTCAGAATATTTTGGAGACATCTTTCTTTTATGAAAATGTATCTCAGAAAATACTAGTCCAAATTAACCTAGTACTAGCTCAAGTAAAAGATTTTAGGTAAAATAATTAGGCAGGCCATTTTCTACTTCTAAATCAAAAGAAGATAATAAGCAATGAGGAGAATACTTCATAATATTATAAAGTCTACGTTTGGGTCTTTAGATCATCATCTAATCAGACTTTCTACATATAACAGTTCATTAAGCTACCAAAAGATACTCTTTAAAGAGATTAAAATATGATAGTTAGATGAAAGGAGTTCAGTTTTCAGAAAGTGAAATTATTTGCCAAAGGTAGAAAGAGACAACAGGCTTTAACAAGGTCCATAATTTCTGCTTTAGCAGTAATTGATTTGGTGAAATAGTCCAAAAAAACAAATCACATCTATCCCACAGAAGGGAAAAAACCTCCAAATTCTAAGAATACATTCTGGAATTAGAGAAAGCAGTGAAATTCCTCCCTATTAACTGAAATCTGGTGGTCACTGCGTGACCAAGAACTATCCTGAAGGAACTGAAGAATGGATATACTCTGCCACTAGATCTTATTCAAACTTATGACTTTACTTCATTTCCATCCACAATAAAACAGACACTTGTAAGACTTTCTTTGCTGTAATCTCCTCTTTCTCAAGAACACACTTAACAAATCGTGCATCATTGCGCAAAATATTCCTTCTCAGCTACAAAGATGACCAGTAGCAGTCCTGAAACACCAGGAGCCTTTTCTTAATGCAAAGCTGCAGGTACTGCAAACACACTAGGGTAGTGCAATAAATCCAGAAAAAAACCCCATATACAATCTGTGGTGTTTCTTTTACTGTTTATCTAGATATTGCTTGATCCCCTAGGTCACGACTCCAGAAGGTAAAGCATACCTATTTATCACTTTGTATTTTGCACTCATAATGCTTTAGTAAGAATAATCCTAATTAGGTTCTTTAAGTATTATTATTAGAGCTAACCAAATCATTTCCCAAGGGTTTATTTAATGGATTTAGGCATTTTTGTCCCTTAATTTATTCAGTGAATATTTTTTCCTGTTAGTCAACCAGCTGTATAAGCTGGTCAAGGAGTATTTGTTGAATTCATTTGATGACTGATTTGTACCAACTATTGGATAAATTATTCATGACAAATTGGTTCCACTATTCAAAGAGATCTAATTATCATCCCTAGTCTTAAAAGGGACCTGTATTCCATAGTGCACAAGGTAAAATAAACTAATGACGGTACAGGCTGTATATTTGTGGCATAGCTGAGTGCATCATCCTCCTAACTGCTTTTACTCAAGCTCCTATACGAGTTGGGTAGGGCACTGTGCCCTCAGAAGACATAAGCAGACTGCCAATCTCCACTCCACAAGCCAAACCATTCCCCTTCACTGTTTCATCATGTTCCACTGTACAGTCTCTTCAAACAGCCTGTAGTTATTACATTTTTACCATTCCAGGGATTTTCTGTACTGTCATACGGAGAGGTATGAACATTAAGAAGGAACAGTGGCTAGGTACTAATTCAGAAGACCAGAGATCTCAGTTCTCAATCAACAAAAAATGAAGATGTAGTAGAGCCTGATCTCAAGCATATGTTGAGGAGATACATTAACAATTGTGAATTACTCTGAAACTGTTGTAATAGAATATTAGGTACAATATTGATATTTATATATCAAAAAGTGGTCCATGTATCTAGACAATTCCATTTAACCAATGGAAACCCTGCTCTCTTCTGAGGTGCCAGTACCCTGCGTCTGAGGTGTCAGTACATGCCTATCCTGAGTTGAGGCAGTAGTTCTGCCTAGCACATTCTGTAAGTGGCTGGAATAAGAGCTAAATTATTCATGGTGCTGGAGGTTCTGAGCAAAGCATATTATCTTTAGCATTAAGAGTGTATTTTTAACTTTACTGACTCCTCGCCTTTTGCAAATAGACTTCCAAATGGCTTTGAGATTAAAAGATAGTGCCATTTTAGCATGATTTACATAGCTACTATATCGATCTCCATACAAGTCTTGAGTCAAGCTGAAGAACATGCAGCACTAGCCCGGTTTCTACTACTTTAATACTGCTTAATGAAGGTTGAAATTTGTACCATGTCACTTCCAGTTGAGCAGTAGAGAAAACTGTAAAAATAGAATAGGCTTTGTGCATGAGGCAGTGAACTACTGTAGCTACACATAGTCTTCAGGGGTCAAGTACCTGTGGTTATGTGGTAAAATTGAACACTATATATAGCATAGAATTCTGGCTTAATGTAGACATCTGCTGAAAAGCTGTTAACATTTGTAGGACAAGGTTATCTTTAGGGGGAAAGTAAAAAATCATACTGATATTAGAGTGGAAGTCAATGAATTAACTTCTGTGAATTTCCAATTTTCTGGAGTCATGGGAGTCACAGAATCACAGAATGGTTGAGGTTGGGAGGGACCAACAGGAGTCCAACCCCCCCAGCTCAAACAAGGTCACCTAGAATAGGTTGCTCATGACCATGTCCAGTTGGCTTTTGAATGTCTTCAGGGATGGAGACTCCACAACCTCTCTGGGCAAACTGTGTAAGTGCTCAGTCATGCTCACATGATGTTCAGATGGAACCTCCTGTGTTTCAGGTTGTGCCCATTGCCTCCGTTCCCGTCACTGGGCACCACTGAAAAGACCCTGGCTCTCTCTTCATTGTACCCTCCTTTCTGGTACTTATTAAATTGACAAGATACCCCCTTAGCCTTCTCTTCTCTAGGCCCAACAGCTCCAGATGTCTCAGCCCTTCCTCATGGGAGAAATGCTCCAGTCCTTAATCATCTTAGTAGCCCTTTACTGGACTTGCTCCAGTAGCACCCTATCCCTCTTGTATTGGTAGACACAGTACTCTGGGTGCGGCCTCACGGATGGACACGTGCAGCCCTGAACTCTCCTCACAGTCCAAGCTGCTCAAATGTAAGATGTCTTTACTATATAAACAGTCAATACAGGTAAATAAAATATCCATGGGAATATTGTCCAGCTCTGAGGCCCATGAGCACAGATAGCTTGTATCCCTCAAGCTAAACTCTCTTTTCCTCCTCTGTCACAGAAAACCATGGTTTTATTGCCTGCTGGTAATGGTCTCTCTGCCATGCTATCCTCTAAAGGATCCTAGGTATTGCTTGGGAGAGCTCTTACTGGCATGGTCTTAAATCATGTTGGGGAGTATGCTCACAGATTTTATGGGAATATTTACACAACTGAGTGACACTCCACACTACTCCTGGTCTGAGTTGGCAAAATAACATTATTGGTAAGTTAAGCACACTGAGGCATCTCATAAATGCTTTCATAAGCACACATTCATTATAGCAACACCATCTGTCAGCAGCTTCCTTATAAAGCCTGATTTTCAAGGATTTATAGAGTTGACATATGTACCGTGGGGGGACAAGCCTACATTTGCAGGGTGATGACCTTATAGGTCTTTACCTCTACTTTTATGATTCTTTAAATATGCCATGTTGTTCACTTTGAGAAGCCATAAGATGTAAGATAAGCTGATTTTCCTTGTGAACAGCTCCCAAGTGTAAAAGAAATCCAATTTTCTCCTTTGCTTTATATGCATACAAACTAGACTGATTTTTTTTTTTCCAGCAATAAGATGATGTTTAGATGCTTGTGTAATTTTAAAGAAGCTTTAGCTACTTTTAAATGGTCTTTGGCAAAAGATTATTTCACAGTGTGGTCTAATCATATTTAATATTTTGAAAAAGGAAAGATAGTAGATAAATCTGATCTGGGTTAGAAAGACTTTCTTTTGTCCAACAATGACCCCTTCCTGCCAGGTAGACTTGTAGCTCTTTAAAAATATCAGTACCTCACCAAAAGTTGGCCAGGTAAGCCAAACCACTGAATAACATGAAAGACAATTTCCCACTGTTTGAGTAGCTTATGAATGACTTCTAGAAATAACATAAAAAGAAAAGGCTGAATATCACTACAGAATCAGTTGCATGAAGATGAACAGTATGAATGAATATTGATATGAAATGTAAGAAGGTAGGAGCAGAGGAACAAAACTCTAAAGGGATGGTCTTCTGGTCAGGCAGGTTAAGATGAATAAATCCTTCAAAATATTTCAAAATCCTTTAAATATCTCAGAAGATTGTAATATTTAAAAGCAAAAATAGCAAGTAAAAGAGAAGCAATTTGCTTTACTTTGAAATATCTCAATGTTTTTAATCACAAAATGTGATTTTTTGTTATGCAATATGACATTATTAATATTCAAAATATATAGGTATATATATTACCTACAGTCATTGCCCTTATTGTGCTATTCACCAAAATACAGATCATAAGCAAATGAAATACAAATGAATTGCTGTCCATGTCCATAAAGTATGTTTAGACATACAATATGCAGTTGTTGCAAAAGAATAAAATATAGTAAAAAAATGCAAACCAGTTACAGACAAATTTATGTAGTTTTTTCCAGCATGAACACTAAAGG